>NC_053022.1:529341234-529464959 GCF_003073215.2 Triticum urartu | reverse complement strand
GCAGACGGACTGCTTGACGATGTCCAGCCGAGGACAGGCACCCACCAGTCGCTTCATGAGGCCAAAGTAACTGCCGTGTATAGCTTCGGCTGGCCACAGCCAGATTATTAAATCCTTCATGGCCAGCTCGGCCACCCTATGTAGCTCGACCAGCTGTTTTAGCTAATCGCTGAAGGGCACCGGATGTTTTGGCGCAAGATATTGCGACCAGAATAGCTTCTCCGTGGAGCTCCCTTCTTCGGCTTGGAAGAACTCTGCGGCGTCAGCCACACTGTGTGGCAGATCAGTAAAAGCACCTGGAGAACTCTGAATCCGGGTTAGTAAACGATATTTCATCTTCACATTCTTGCTTTGCATATTGAATGCCTCACCCGCCGCGATCTTCCTGGCCTCCTGGATCTCCCGGAGGGCGCCCTGGGCCTCATTCTGGGCTGCCTCCACACTCTGACGAGCCTTGGCGAGTTCGGTCTCTTGAACCGACGCATCGCGCTTCAAGGCCTCGCACTTCCTCACCGCGTCCTCGAGCTCCTGTTGGACCTTGTTGACCCGGGCCTTGACCTTCTTCCGAGCAGCCTGCTCCTTGACAGCCTTCCCTTTGGCTTCAGCTAGGGCCTTTTTCAGGGCCTCGACCTCGGTCGTCGCCTCTATACACATCATGGCATTTCGGTCACTGCATATCATTTTACCTTTTTTTGAATACATAACAGGTTATTACTTACCTTGTTTTTCCTGGAGCTGCCTCTTCACCTGGCCCAGCTCCTCCTCGGCCTCCGCCAGTTTCTGCTTCAGTCCGGAGACTTCGGCAGTATGCGAGGGTGCAGCCCACAGCGACTCCTGTGTTTACATTTCAGAAAAATTTAGTTAGTTTCCTGCAATAGGAGATTGATCCTCTGTCCGCCTTTTTCTTTTCGACCACCAGATAGTGTCTCAGGGGCTACTGTCTACATTGAGATTTTCTCTTTTGCGTCGTTTACCTCAAAACCTGTCAGCAGGCTGCTGCAGACTTCGGTTAGTCCGCTCTTGGTGGACTGAATCCTTTCAATTACCGTGCCCATAAGGACAAAATACTCATCCAGAATGGAAGCGCCTCACAGCTCTTCCAGCAAATTATCCGGTGCCCCTGGTAGGATAGGGGTCATCGGTGGAATAGGCATCGCCCTTCTTTCGAAGAAGGTTGCGTGCCGGATTCCGGAGCCGCATCGGTCTCCGGAATTGAGTCCGGCTAAGGGCCGAACTGAATACGGCCCTTCCCACCAGTCTCCATGGGGATTGATTCCCCCTGGTGTCCGACAATGGGGGTTTCACCTTCTGGCGCCTCCTGAGCCTCTCCTCCATCGGGAACAGTCCTTCGGGACAGCACCTCTGCATCATCCTTGGCCTTGGGGGAGTGAGCGGCCTGCAGTGAATCACTGGCCATCGCCTTTGAGTCCAGCGAACCTCATGATGAGGATCGCTGGGAGCTGTTGTGGGCTGGACTATAATAGCATAACTAATTATATCAATACAACGAAGAGGAAAGACTTGGTTTATGGGCGGATATGAGTTTTAGCACCTACGATGCGGCCCGAGGCTTAGTGCGGGGGCGTCTCTCCGTACTGCTGTCGACATCCCACGCGGAGTTATCCGCAAGGGAGCTCTTCCCTTTCTTGGACGTCTCCGCCTCCAGATTTGTGGAAGACGCCCTCTTCTTCCTCCCCTCATCGGGTGGAGGGTTTTTCTCCTCCTCCTCCTCATCGTCATTGTTTTCGGCGGCGGAGGAGCAGGTCTTATCTTCGGATGTTGCGTTTGAAGCGCCCTTGCGGCGGGGGCCACTCCGGACCCCCTTGGCCTTCCTCGTGGCCTTCTTCTCTGGCGCCTTATAGGGCGCCGACACTAGCATCTTCGCTAAACGCGGGATGACCGGTTCTTCAGGCAGCGGAGCCGGACATTGATCTACTTCGCCTTCTCCATCCACTCCTGAAGAAGCCATGATAATAAAAGCTTAGATATCGTCCTTGAAACAAGCAAGTAAAGGATGCAGTAAAGATTTACCTTGCTGGAGGAGCGATTGATGATGTACCCACGGTCCGAGGTTGTGGCTGGCAGTGTCTCATTGCCCTTGAAGAGCAACTTCCAGGCATCTTCATGGGTTGGTTCGAAGAGCCTCTCTAGGGTTTGGTGCTTCTTCGGGTTAAACTCCCATAGAGAGTGACTTCGGCTTTGGCAGGGGAGAATTCGGCGAACTAGCATCACATGGATTACATCGACAAAGTTTGACATCCTTGTCCACCATGCTTTGAATGCGTGTTTGCAGCGCTGTCAGGTCGTCTGACGAACACCAGTTCAGGCTCTTCTCAACCCAGGAGGTGAGTCACATGGAAGCTCCGGAGTTGAATTCAGCAACCGCAGCCTAGGTGGCATCGCGGGGTTCTGTAATGTAGAACCATTGTTTCTGCCATTCCTTGACAGACTCCATGAAAGTGCCTTTTGGCCAGGAGACGTTGGCCAGCTTGCTCACCATGGCGCCTCCGCACTCCCCGTGCTGGCCATCCACCACCTTCGGCTTCACATTGAAGATTTTGAGCCATAGCCCGAAGTGGGGTTGGATGCGGAGGAAGGCTTCACACACGATGATGAACGCCGAGATATTGGGAAAGGAGTTCGGGGATAGGTCGTGGAAGTCTATCCCGTAGTAGAACATCAGCCCGCAGACGAAGGGGTGGAGTGGAAACCCTAACCCGTGGAGGAAATGAGGGATGAACACTACCCTGTCGTTGGGCTTCGGTGTGGGAACGATTTGTCCCTGGGCTGGAAGGCAGTGGGCGATTCCCTTCGCCAGATACCCGGCCGCCCGAAGCTCGGCAACGTCCTCCTCCTTGACAGGGGAAGCCATCCACTTGCCTTGACCTTCGAATCCGGACATGGTTGGGTGCTTGCTCGAGTGGGGAACAAATGAGAACTTGGGCGTTGGAGCTCAAGAGTGGAAGGGTAGAGGAAGAGAGAAGGCGTGGGTGAAGAAAAGGGATTCTTATCTCCTTATGAAGGCGGTGAATATTGAACGCCTCCCCACTCGCTTTGAAATTCGCCTACTCCCAAGGGCTGTATAAACGGCACGGTTGGGTTACCCACGCCCGTATTGATGAGGATCCTGCAATAAGGGGATACAATCTCTGCTTTGACAAGATGTGCCAATGGAAATCGCATCTCGAAACACGGGATGGCAGACAAAACAGTTCGATATAGTGACCGGGCAGACGTGATGTCATGTTGTAAAAAAGTTGTCAGCGGATTGGACTCGTGGAATATTATATTCTCTCTACGGTTGTGTGTGGTGTGTGTTACAGGTCCGGACACGTCGATACGCCCAAAGACTATCTTGGAGTTCAGAGGAAGGAACCCGCCTTGCAATGCCGAAGACAGATCTATGCGTCGGATATGTTGTCATTGAAGCCAGGTTCAGGGGCTATGAGGGAGTCCTGGACTAAGGGGTCCTCGGGCGTCCGGCCTGTTAGCCATGGGCCGGACTGATGGGCTGTGAAGATACAAAGACCGAAGACTGCATCCGTGTCCGGATGGGACTCTCCTTGGCGTGGAGGTAAGCTTGGCGACCAAATATATAGATTCCTTTCTTTGTAACCGACCTTGTGTAACCCTAGATCCTTCCGGTGTCTATATAAACCGGAGGACTTAGTTCGGAGGATAGACATTATCATAACCATACAAGCTAGGCCTCTAGGGTTTAGCCATTGCGATCTCGTGGTAGATCAACTCTTGTAATACTCATATTCATCAAGATCAATCAAGCAAGACGTAGGGTATTACCTCCATAGAGAGGGCCCGAACGTGGGTAAAACATTGTGTCCCATGTCCCTTGTTACCATCGACCTTAGACGCATAGTTCGGGACCCCCTACCTGAGATCCGCCAGTTTTGACACCGACATTCGGCACTGCGTTTTCCCATGTTTCCAAGAGTATTTTACCAGCAGGTACAAAAATCCCCGAAATTTCCCACAAGCCCATTCGGTAGCCCGGTATTGGACCGACCCATCCCCAAATTACACGCTGAAACCCTCTAGTACGCGTGTGCGAGGATACGCGAGCTAACCCTCGCGAAATTTCTTCCCAGACCGTGAAACCCTTGCGCTGCCTCCTATGCCCTCCGCCCTCCGTCCTCCGTCCAGAAGTTCGCCATCTGCTCGCCTTCTTCGTCGACTCCGTCCAGGCCGAGCCAGAGCATCCGCCGGTCCTGCCTCGAATCCGGAAGCTTCTTGGCTCTTGCCGCCGCCGCCATCCATGCCATGGCCGCTGTTGTACACGCCGCCTCAGCCCCTGCCGCCTCCGACATCCAAATCCTTCTGGCAACCTAGCATTTTTTCCGGCAAGGACTGGTTCCACCTTATCCCTCCCCTCCCCTCCGTGTAGGGTTCCACTCGTTGGTCTCACCGTTGGTAATATCAGTGTGTAATCTTAGTTCTTGCTAATATGACTGGCTCCTATGATTCTTTGACGGCCTTGTGTAATCTTAGTTCTTGCTAATATGGCCTTGAATTGATTTATATGTTGTTTCCTTTTGATCTACATTTGTATTCGAACCTGCAGTGAAGAACTGGTCTCTTATAACATAAATCGTAGGGGAAATCCTCCTTTTCGTTTTTAATGATTCTTCATTACCATATATCTGAGTGAACTATCTTCATTTGTATGTACTGATGATACTTGTAATGACAACAACTGTAAATTGACAATTAACAATTGGATCAGCTTCCTGAAAGATTACTCCCATATTTTTACAGTATTACACCTTGTGGCTTTACCATTCAATGTCTTTAAGGATGCTATGAACCGTGAGATCTTCATAAATAGTGCCACTGATGATAAAGTGACCGTTGTTATGTGGCTTCGGAGTCGGATGTCCCCATGAGGTATGTTTGAATCATCATGAGGTATATTTATATTTCCAGTTTAAGGAACGAGCAGTTTGCAAAGAGCGCACTTGTGCGAGTTTATTCTTGTAATTAACAGTAGTGATATTAGTGGGCTATTTGCCCTGTGAGCTTACTGTAGATTACCTTTCAGCTTAGTGTTCATCTCTTGATTTTGAGTGCCTTCTTTTGCATGCATACAAACAAAGCAGTTTGTGTATTATATGTCATGTTGATTGTGCGGGACAGAAAGTTCATTTTATTGCAGAATTAATACTTACCGCTTGCTAGAGATTGGTTGCATGTGGTGTGTGTGTAGTAACAGATTGCAATTATGAAGACTATCCCGCTCAAAGTAATTAATCATCCTACATGATAAATTATTGTCTCTGTTGAGTGACATACAAAAGGGATGGGGGAATCATAGTGGAATTTAGGTTAGTGATTGCTGCTCCAATTTCTTGGTGCCTTCCTGCAGCTAGTACTAGGAGTATTTGCCTACTTGAAGCATACACAGACCACGATTGTTTCTAAACAGGCTTCACTTTGCATTGCCTTATTTCGTGTAGACCTAGAAAAACTAGTGAGCAACGACAAGAAATGTTGGATCATGCATATCCCCCTGTTGTTTATTTGTTTCGTTCCTTTTCCTTTTTGATTGATATTGTTGCGTTGCTGGCTGTATTTAAGATGTGTACATGCAGCTGGAGTGCGATCGATTTGTGATCTTGAAACTGTGGGGGTTCCTCCTCCTGTGCAATCTACTCCAGTTCATCAAAGTAGTTAATCTTATGTTTTTCTTTCATGAGCTCACTATACCCTTTCCCCCTATGCCCCGATCTGATCAACATTGCCTGGCTTGTATGCCTGATCTTGTGTAGGTGCGCTCTCTAGCCATTGATTTCTGAAAAGAAAAAGTTCCACTGTCGTCTGCGTCCGTGTGTTTGGTCCACTGTCATCTGCGTCCGTGTGTTTGGTCCACTATTGTACAATAGTTTTCAGTTTGCTGCCGAGTACTCCAGGCAGAGAGGGTTTCAGTCGTTGTAAGTGACATCAAACAAACAAACCCATTAGCAACTACTTGCACTTCCTTTTTCAAAATAAAAAGATTCAACACTGTGTGTCATATTAGCATATGAGCACGGCCAAATTGGATGATTTTATTTGCAAGAAATAGAAAAAAATTGGCATAGTAACAATGTGTTCAGAATTTTTTCGCTCTTGTACAGTTCACGAACAATTATTGTGTGCCAGACTTTCTTACTAAGCATAGCCTCATATTAACATGCTTGCCTGATTGTTGCTTCAAGTACAAAAAAGCACGTTCAACCTTTTTTTGTTTCATCAGGTTCTCAGGCACCCGAGGAAGCAAGACTAGATACTTTTGGCCACTCAAAAACTGGATGATCGTAACATGGAAAGAACAATTCATCTCCATTACAACATCATTCTCGTCCTTTTTTTGGTATGTGATAATGTCATGGTTGTGATGAACTGTTGTTGCTATGATGAGATATTGATTCCAAGTCATGCAAAATTAAGTTGTTCATGTGATGATCCGCAAAGATCATATTTTTATTTTTATTATCCAATTATATGTGTGGCAAATTTATGTCGTGGTTGTGATGAACTGTTTTTGCTATGAGGAGATATTGAAGTCATGCAAAAAATTGATTTTGATCATCCAACGGTACAAAGACCCCACCTGTCAAACAATATTTTTATGTGCAAGGAAATGTGAGGGATTGGGATGGGAGGGAATGTGGGGGATTTGAGGAGACTGGGATGGGAGGGAACATGGGTTTTTTAAGGGGATTGGTATTGGAGGGAATGTGGGGAATTTGAGGGAATTGGGTGGAGGGAAGGGGATCACAAAATCCCCTACAATCCCCAACCTCTTTGGGGCTGGAAAAACCCTTGTACCAAACAAGGCCTGATGGTGGAAAACCGCCTCGCATGAGGGGGTTACAAATATGGGGTGTTTGTAGCTACAGAGACAATGGCTATGGAGTTGATGTTCTGAGCTATCACCGGCCTCACCTTATAAAGGACGAGAAGGCCTAGGGTTATGATTACCTTTGATCCAAAATATTTCCATGATTTTTTTGCATAATTGAATTGAGAGATCAAAGATATTATGTTCATTCATTTTCGGAAATGGAGTTGGGAGTTGATGTGAGTGGCTTGAAATAGGTAGTGTCATTTCTTTTGCATTTTGAAGCATTTTACAAAGACTAGATGACTCATTGTCCCATGACATAAAGGCCAAATGCACTTGAAAAGTTAGACGAACTACATGAAACTTTTTTTGAAATTCATAAACTTCGTTTCAAAGCATCAACGAATATTCTTCAAAGTGTTCTAATCATTTTTCTATGTCTTCATGACCGATTCTTAAGATTATCGATCCACTTGTGGTATTATTTTTTAATAATTCCAAAAGTGCTCAAAGCATTATAGAAGTTTAGTAGTCAGAGTGTTTCACATTTGATTTACATTTATATACATAGAGAACATACCTTTTTAGTCGCCTAGACATAAGTTCATACAAATACAAAAAAAATGTTTATCGCTTGGAATTAAGAAATACACATTACCTATAATATCTCTATCTAGTACAAACATAAGAAGAATATAAGCTTGTAAAATGAACTAACATCGTAATTCAACATAAACATCAAAGCAACAGTGATTCACAACCCATAGTTTTGTTAGGTTTCGTAGTAATTTCAAAATTTTCCTACGCACACGCAAGATCATGGTGATGCATAGCAACGAGAGGGGAGAGTGTTGTCTACGTACCTACGCAGACCGACTGCGGAAGCGTTGACACAACGTAGAGGAAGTAGTCGTACGTCTTCACGATCCAACCGATCAAGCACCGAAACTACGGCACCTCCGAGTTCGAGCACACGTTCAGCTCGATGACGATCCCCGGACCCCGATCCAGCAAAGTGTCGGGGAAGAGTTCCGTCAGCACGACGGCGTGGTGACGATCTTGATGCACTACAGCAGCAGGGCTTCGCCTAAACTCCGCTACAGTATTATCGAGGAATATGGTGGCTGGGGGCACCGCACACGGCTAAGGAATAGATCACGTGGATCAACTTCTGTGTTCTAGGGTGCCTCTGCCTCAGTATATAAAGGACTAGAGGGGGGAGGCTGGCCGGCCAAGGTGTGGCGCGCCAGGAGAGTCCTACTCCCTCTGGGAGTAGGATTCCCCCCCCCCCCAATCCTAGTTGGAATAGGATTCACGGAGGGGGAAAAGGGAGAGAGGGGGCCGGCCACCTCTCCTAGTCCTAATAGGACTAGGGGAAGGGGGAGGCGTGGCCCATTTAGCTCCCGGGGGGTTCCGGTAACCTTCCCGGTACTCCGGTAAAATCCCGATTTCACCCGGAACACTTCCGATATCCAAACATAGGCTTCCAATATATCAATCTTTACGTCTCTACCATTTCGAGACTCCTCGTCATGTCCGTGATCACATCCGGGACTCCGAACAACCTTCGGTACATCAAAATGTATAAACTCATAATATAACTGTCATCGTAACCTTAAGCGTGCGGACCCTACGGGTTCGAGAACAATGTAGACATGACCGAGACACGTCTCCGGTCAATAACCAATAGCGGGACCTGGATGCCCATATTGGCTCCTACATATTCTACGAAGATCTTTATCGGTCAGACCGCATAACAACATACGTTGTTCCCTTTGTCATCGGTATGTTACTTGCCCGAGATTCGATCGTCGGTATCCAATACCTAGTTCAATCTCGTTACCGGCAAGTCTCTTTACTCGTTCTGTAATACATCATCTCGCAACTAACTCATTAGTTGCAATGCTTGCAAGGCTTATGTGATGTGCATTACCGAGAGGGCCCAGAGATACCTCTCCGACAATCGGAGTGACAAAACCTAATCTCGAAATACGCCAACCCAACATGTACCTTTGGAGACACCTGTAGTACTCCTTTATAATCACCCAGTTACGTTGTGACGTTTGGTAGTACCCAAAGTGTTCCTCCGGTAAACGGGAGTTGCATAATCTCATAGTTATAGGAACATGTATAAGTCATGAAGAAAGCAATAGCAACATACTAAACGATCGGGTGCTAAGCTAATGGAATGGGTCATGTCAATCAAATCATTCTCTTAATGATGTGATCCCGTTAATCAAATAACAACTCATTGTTCATGGTTAGGAAACATAACCATCTTTGTTTAACGAGCTAGTCAAGTAGAGGCATACTAGTGACACTTTGTTTGTCTATGTATTCACACATGTATTATGTTTCCGGTTAATACAATTCTAGCATGAATAATAAACATTTACCATGATTATAAGGAAATAAATAATAACTTTATTATTGCCTCTAGGGCATATTTCCTTCAGTCTCCCACTTTCACTAGAGTCAATAATCTAGATTACACCGTAATGATTCTAACACCCATGGAGCCTTGGTGCTGATCATGTTTTGCTCGTGGAAGAGGCTTAGTCGACGGGTCTGCAACATTCAGATCCGTATGTATCTTGCAAATCTCTATGTCTCCCACCTGGACTAGATCCCGGATGAAATTGAAGCGTCTCTTGATGTGCTTGGTTCTCTTGTGAAATCTGGATTCCTTTGCCAAGGCAATTGCACTAGTATTGTCACAAAAGATTTTCATTGGACCCGATGCACTAGGTATGACACCTAGATCGGATATGAACTCCTTCATCCAGACTCCTTCGTTCGCTGCTTCCGAAGGAGCTATGTACTCCGCTTCACATGTAGATCCCGCTACGACGCTTTGTTTAGAACTGCACCAACTGACAGCTCCACCGTTTAATGTAAACACGTATCCGGTTTGCGATTTAGAATCGTCCGGATCAGTGTCAAAGCTTGCATCAACGTAACCTTTTACGATGAGCTCTTTGTCACCTCCATATACGAGAAACATATCCTTAGTCCTTTTTAGGTATTTCAGGATGTTCTTTACCGCTGTCCAGTGATCCACTCCTGGATTACTTTGGTACCTCCCTGCTAGACTTATAGCAAGGCACACATCGGGTCTGGTACACAGCATTGCATACATGATAGATCCTATGGCTGATGCATAGGGAACATCTTTCATATTCTCTCTATCTTCTGCAGTGGTCGGGCATTGAGTCTTACTCAACTTCACACCTTGTAACACAGGCAATAATCCTTTCTTTGCTTGATCCATTTTGAACTTCTTCAAAATCTTGTCAAGGTATGTGCTTTGTGAAAGTCCAATTAAGCGTCTTGATCTATCTCTATAGATCTTTATGCCTAATATGTAAGCAGCTTCACCGAGGTCTTTCATTGAAAAACTCTTATTCAAGTATCCCTTTATGCTATCCAGAAATTCTATATCATTTCCAATTAGTAATATGTCATCCACATATAATATCAGAAATGCTACAGAGCTCCCACTCACTTTCTTGTAAATACAGGCTTCTCCGAAAGTCTGTATAAAACCAAATGCTTTGATCAAACTATCAAAGCGTTTATTCCAACTCCGAGAGGCTTGCACCAGTCCATAAATGGATCGCTGGAGCTTGCACACTTTGTTAGCTCCTTTTGGATCGACAAAACCTTCTAGTTGCATCATATACAACTCTTCTTCCAGAAATCCATTCAGAAATGCAGTTTTGACATCCATCTGCCAAATTTCATAATCATAAAATGCGGCAATTGCTAACATGATTCGGACAGACTTAAGCATCGTTACGGGTGAGAAGGTCTCATCGTAGTCAATCCCTTGAACTTGCCGAAAACCTTTTGCGACAAGTCGAGATTTGTAGACAGTAATATTACCATCAGCATCAGTCTTCTTCTTGAAGATCCATTTATTCTCAATCGCTTGACGATCATCGGGCAAGTCAACCAAAGTCCATACTTTGTTCTCATACATGGATCCCATCTCAGATTTCATGGCTTCAAGCCACTTTGCAGAATCTGGGCTCACCATCGCTTCTTCATAGTTCGTAGGTTCATCATGATCTAGTAGCATGACTTCCAGAACAGGATTACCGTACCACTCTGGCGCGGATCTTACTCTGGTTGATCTACGAGGTTCAGTAGTATCTTGTTCTGAAGTTTCATGATCATCATCATTAGCTTCCTCACTAACTGGTGTAGGTGTCACAGAAACAGTTTTCTGTGATGTACTACTTTCCAATAAGGGAGCAGGTACAGTTACCTCGTCAAGTTCTACTTTCCTCCCACTCACTTCTTTCGAGAGAAACTCCTTCTCCAGAAAGTTTCCGAATTTAGCAACAAAAGTCTTGCCTTCGGATCTGTGATAGAAGGTGTATCCAATAGTCTCCTTTGGATATCCTATGAAGACACATTTCTCCGATTTGGGTTCGAGCTTATCAGGTTGAAGCTTTTTCACATAAGCATCGCAGCCCCAAACTTTCAGAAACGACAACTTTGGTTTCTTGCCAAACCACAGTTCATAAGGTGTCGTCTCAACGGATTTTGATGGTGCCCTATTTAACGTGAATGCGGCCGTCTCTAGAGCGTATCCCCAAAACGATAGCGGTAAATCAGTAAGAGACATCATAGATCGTACCATATCTAGTAAAGTACGATTACGACGTTCGGACACACCATTACGCTGTGGTGTTCCGGGTGGCGTGAGTTGCGAAACTATTCCACAATTTTTCAAATGTACACCAAACTCGTAACTCAAATATTCTCCTCCACGATCAGATCGTAGAAACTTTATTTTCTTGTTACGATGATTTTCAACTTCACTCTGAAATTCTTTGAACTTTTCAAACGTTTCAGACTTATGTTTCATTAAGTAGATATACCCATGTCTGCTTAAGTCATCTGTGAAGGTGAGAAAATAACGATATCCGCCACGAGCCTCAATATTCATCGGACCACATACATCTGTATGTATGATTTCCAACAAATCTGTTGCTCTTTCCATAGTACCGGAGAACGGTGTTTTGGTCATCTTGCCCATGAGGCACGGTTCGCAAGTACCAAGTGATTCATAATCAAGTGGTTCCAAAAGTCCATCAGTATGGAGTTTCTTCATGCGCTTTACACCGATATGACCTAAACGGCAGTGCCACAAATATGTTGCACTATCATTATCAACTCTGCATCTTTTGGCTTCAACATTATGAATATGTGTGTTACTACTATCGAGATTCATCAAGAATAGACCACTCTTCAAAGGTGCATGACCATAAAAGATATTACTCATATAAATAGAACAACCATTATTCTCTGATTTAAATGAATAATCGTCTCGCATCAAACAAGATCCAGATATAATGTTCATGCTCAACGCTGGCACCAAATAACAATTATTTAGGTCTAATATTAATCCCGAAGGTAGATGTAGAGGTAGCGTGCCGACCGCGATCACATCGACTTTGGAACCGTTTCCCACGCGCATCGTCACCTCGTCCTTTGCCAGTGCCCGCTTATTCCGTAGTCCCTGTTTCGAGTTGCAAATATTAGCAACAGAACCAGTATCAAATACCCATGTGCTACTGCGAGCTCTAGTAAGGTACACATCAATAACATGTATATCACATATACCTTTGTTCACCTTGCCATCCTTCTTATCCGCCAAATACTTGGGGTAGTTCCGCTTCCAGTGACCAGTCTGCTTGCAGCAGAAGCACTCAGTTTCAGGCTTAGGTCCAGACTTGGGTTTCTTCTCCTGAGCAGCAACTTGCTTGCTGTTCTTCTTGAAGTTCCCCTTCTTCCCTTTGCCCTTTTTCTTGAAACTAGTGGTCTTGTTAACCATCAACACTTGATGCTCCTTCTTGATTTCTACCTCCGCAGCTTTCAGCATTGCAAAGAGCTCGGGAATAGTCTTGTTCATCCCTTGCATATTATAGTTCATCACGAAGCTCTTGTAGCTTGGTGGCAGTGATTGGAGAATTCTGTCAATGACGCAATCATCCGGAAGATTAACTCCCAATTGAATCAAGTGATTATTATACCCAAACATTTTGAGTATATGCTCACTGACAGAACTGTTCTCCTCCATCTTGCAGCTATAGAACTTATTGGAGACTTCATATCTCTCAATCCGGGCATTTGCTTGAAATATTAACTTCAACTCCTGGAACATCTCATATGCTCCATGACGTTCAAAACGTCGTTGAAGTCCCGATTCTAAGCCGTAAAGCATGGCACACTGAACTATCGAGTAGTCATCAGCTTTGCTCTGCCAGACGTTCATAACATCCGGTGTTGCTCCAGCAGCAGGCCTGGCACCCAGCGGTACTTCCAGGACGTAATTCTTCTGTGTAGCAATGAGGATAATCCTCAAGTTACGGACCCAGTCTGTGTAATTGGTACCATCATCTTTCAACTTTGCTTTCTCAAGGAACGCATTAAAATTCAACAGAACAACAGCACGAGCCATCTATCTACAATCAACATAAACAAGCAAGATACTATCAGGGACTAAGTTCATGATAAATTTAAGTTCAATTAATCATATTACTTAAGAACTCCCACTTAGATAGACATCCCTCTAATCTTTTAAGTGATCACGTGATCCAAATCAACTAAACCATAACCAATCATCACGTGAGATGGAGTAGTTTTCAATGGTGAACATTGTTATCTTGATCATATCTACTATATGATTCACGCTCGACCTTTCGGTCTCTGTGTTCCGAGGCCATATCTGCATATGCTAGGCTCGTCAAGTTTAACCTGAGTATTTTGCGTGTGCAAAACTGGCTTGCACCCGTTGTAGATGGACGTAGAGCTTATCACACCCGATCATCACGTGGTGTCTCAGCACGAAGAACTTTCGCAACGGTGCATACTCAGGGAGAACACTTCTTGATAATTTAGTGAGAGATCATCTTATAATGCTACCGTCAATCAAAGCAAGATAAGATGCATACAAGATAAACATCACATGCAATCAAAATAAGTGATATGATATGGCCATCATCATCTTGTGCTTGTGATCTCCATCTCCGAAGCACCGTCGTGATCACCATCGTCACCGGCGCGACACCTTGATCTCCATCGTAGCATCATTGTCGTCTCGCCAAGCTTGTGCTTCCACAACTATCGCTACCGTTTAGTGATAAAGTAAAGCATTACAGCGCGATTGCATTGCATACAATAAAGCGACAACCATATGGCTCCTGCCAGTTGCCGATAACTCGGTTACAAAACATAATCATCTCATACAATAAAATTTAGCATCATGCCTTGACCATATCACATCACAACATGCCCTACAAAAACAAGTTAGACGTCCTCTACTTTGTTGTTGCAAGTTTTACGTGGCTGCTACGGGCTTAAGCAAGAACCAATCTTACCTACGCATCAAAAACCACAACGATAGTTTGTCAAGTTGGTGCTGTTTTAACCTTTGCAAGGACCAGGCGTAGCCACACTCGATTCAACTAAAGTTGGAGAAACTGTCACCCGCAAGCCACCTATGTGCAAAGCATGTCGGGAGAACCGGTCTCGCGTAAGCGTACGCGTAATGTCGGTCCGGGCCGCTTCATCCAACAATACCGCCGAACCAAAGTATGACATGCTGGTAAGCAGTATGACTTATATCGCCCACAACTCACTTGTGTTCTACTCGTGCATATAACATCAACATATAAAACCTAGGCTCTGATACCACTATTAGGTTTCGTAGTAATTTCAAAATGTTCCTACGCACACGCAAGATCATGGTGATGCATAGCAACGAGAGGGGAGAGTGCTGTCTACGTACCTACGCAGACCGACTGCGGAAGCGTTGACACAACGTAGAGGAAGTAGTCGTACGTCTTCACGATCCAACCGATCAAGCACCGAAACTACGGCACCTCCGAGTTCGAGCACACGTTCAGCTCGATGACGATCCCCGGACTCCGATCCAGCAAAGTGTCGGGGAAGAGTTCCGTCAGCACGACGGCGTGGTGACGATCTTGATGCACTACAGCAGCAGGGCTTCGCCTAAACTCCGCTACAGTATTATCGAGGAATATGGTGGCTGGGGGCACCGCACAATGGCTAAGGAATAGATCACGTGGATCAACTTGTGTGTTCTAGGGTGCCTCTGCCTCAATATATAAAGGACTAGAGGGGGGGAGGCTGGCCGGCCAAGGTGTTGCGCGCCAGGAGAGTCCTACTCCCTCTGGGAGTAGGATTCCCCCCCCCCCCAATCCTAGTTGGAATAGGATTCGCGGAGGGGGAAAAGAGAGAGAGGGGGCCGGCCACCTCTCCTAGTCCTAATAGGACTAGGGGAAGGGGGAGGCGCGCAGCCCATGTAGGGCTGCCTCTTCTCTTTTCCACTAAGGCCCATCATGGCCCATTAGCTCCCGGGGGGTTCCGGTAACCTCCCGGTACTCCGGTAAAATCCCGATTTCACCCGGAACACTTCCGATATCCAAACATAGGCTTCCAATATATCAATCTTTACGTCTCTACCATTTCGAGACTCCTCGTCATGTCCGTGATCACATCCGGGACTCCGAACAACCTTCGGTACATCAAAATGTATAAACTCATAATATAACTGTCATCGTAACCTTAAGCGTGCGGACCCTACGGGTTCGAGAACAATGTAGACATGACCGAGACACGTCTCCGGTCAATAACCAATAGCGGGACCTGGATGCCCATATTGGCTCCTACATATTCTACGAAGATCTTTATCGGCCAGACCGCATAACAACATACGTTGTTCCCTTTGTCATCGGTATGTTACTTGCCCGAGATTCGATCGTCGGTATCCAATACCTAGTTCAATCTCGTTACCGGCAAGTCTCTTTACTCGTTCTGTAATACATCATCTCGCAACTAACTCATTAGTTGCAATGCTTGCAAGGCTTATGTGATGTGCATTACCGAGAGGGCCCAGAGATACCTCTCCAACAATCGGAGTGACAAAACCTAATCTCGAAATACGCCAACCCAACATGTACCTTTGGAGACACCTGTAGTACTCCTTTATAATCACCCAGTTACGTTGTGACGTTTGGTAGTACCCAAAGTGTTCCTCCGGTAAACGGGAGTTGCATAATCTCATAGTTATAGGAACATGTATAAGTCATGAAGAAAGCAATAGCAACATACTAAACGATCGGGTGCTAAGCTAATGGAATGGGTCATGTCAATCAAATCATTCTCTTAATGATGTGATCCCGTTAATCAAATAACAACTCATTGTTCATGGTTAGGAAACATAACCATCTTTGATTAACGAGCTAGTCAAGTAGAGGCATACTAGTGACACTTTGTTTGTCTATGTATTCACACATGTATTATGTTTCCGGTTAATACAATTCTAGCATGAATAATAAACATTTACCATGATTATAAGGAAATAAATAATAACTTTATTATTGCCTCTAGGGCATATTTCCTTCAAGTTTCCCTTACGATGCTTGTAGCCGCTTGACCATACATCGACCGCCTTGCATTGAGGGCGAAGCCCTTCACTGAGGACTGGTTGGAGAAAAGGTAGTCCAACACCTATTCCTTCATCCTGAATTTGACCCCTAACATGGGAGAAATGAAATACTAGAAGGAAACAAAAGCAACAGGAAAAAATTAGATCTCTCAAGCAAACAAAACAACAAGCTAGATTTTTTTTCAAAGAAACATGTATAGAGCATGAACATGTGTTAAACATAGCGAACAACGTGTATATTTGCATATGTTTGGTAGTAAACATCATACCTTCTAGATGGCGCCATCATCATCATGTTTGAACTCCATGCGCCAACCATCCAAGAGACAATCCAGTGGCTCCTCTGCACCATCTTCCACCTTGTCCTTGACATCCTATGGTAGTTTCACTTCCTCACCATATGATAACAACTCTTCCATTCTCGCAACTCCGAAAACTCCCCAGCTTCCTTTTCGACCCCTCTTCTTGTTTTCTTAGATCTAAAATAGCACAAGAAAGAGATCATTGGTCGAGGAGAGAAACGGTGGCTAGATAAGTAAACCATGTGCAGGATCATTGTTGGTGCGAGCTAGCATACTCCAATGTGAACCATGTGAAAAACATTCGGTGACAAGTTTTGACAATTAGTACTATAGAAAATTCATTAAATGTGGTGATAAGAGTAACCTAATTGCATGTAGAGTAAAGTATTACTATTCATTTGGGAGTAAAGTATTACTCCCTCCGTCCAAAAATAAATGTTTCAAGCTTAGTACAACTTTGTACTAAAGTTAGTACAAAGTTGAGACACTTATTTTGGGACGTACGGAGTACTATTCATTTGGGAGTCCGTAAAAACAGGAACAGTGTGGAGAAGAAATATGAGTTGTAAAACATCAAGAGAAAAACAAACCCGCCTCCTTAGTAAAACTGATAGATATGCATCACAGTTAAATAATGACATGGAGCATAGACACCTTTTTCACGAATCAATGGAGTATGGACATGTATTCATATTTTTATTTGTGAAGTGTACCCTCTATTATTGTGTATGTTCACTACTAAAAAATAAGTGTTTGTATGTATGTTAATAATGTATTAATTCTCATTAATTTTTGTGGCCAAAGAACAACGAACTTTTTACCTCTCATGAATTTTTTAAAATACCTGAATTTTTTATGAACATTTTAAAAAATGTCATGGACACCTTTTAAACGTGTGAACTTTTTTAATCCTCATGAATATTTTGTTAAACGTGTGAACATTTAAAAAATCTCATGAACACTATCTAAAAAATTGTTTGAATTTTTTCATGAACATTTAAAAATAATGTCATGAACCTTGTTTACAAATGTGTGAACATTTTTTAAGCCTCATGAATATTTTGTTAAAAATGTGTGAACACGTATTTTGAATTGCGTGAACATTTTTTCCATACACGAAGTTCAAAAAAATGTTCACACACTTCAAAAATGTGCTCGTGCATTCTCAACAATATTCTTCATGCGAGTTCGAAAAGTCTTCATACATTTATAAACAAAATTCGTGAACTTAAGAACAATGCTTGTACCATTTAACAAAACTGTCCACATGTTATAATAAGGTTCATGACAATTTTAAAAAAATCACGCAATTTAGAGAAAAAGTTCATGACGTATAAAAAGTGTGTGTAACCATTTTCAAAATGTTCACAACATTTACAAAAAATGTTCATGCATTAAAAAATCATGATGATGTTGAAATTTGTTCGCACAACTAAAAAAATCACGCGACATAAGAAAATGTTCATAACCATCTAAAACAACTTGCTAGATTTACAAAAATATTGATGAAAATATGAAAACTTGTTTGTTCAACTTTTGTAGCATGTTCATGAAATATAAAAAACATCCCCTCCTTTTTTACAAAAAAGAACATGCAAAAAAAGAAGATGATAATTAGATAAATAAACAAGAAGAAAAACCCCAAAAACAAAACAGACGTTTTTTTTAGAGAAAAACAAGGAAAAAACCCTAAAATGAAAACCTTTCAGAAACGTAAACAAGGTTCCCAATACATGGCAATACTTTTTTTGAGCAACAACAGTAGGGAAACCCCTACTGTAACTCTTTTTCATTAAGATTGGTGGAACATGTACAAATGGCTATATATTAGGTATAGTATGTTACAAATGGTTCACAAATAATCTAACCAAGATTGCACCCCTTCCTTTAAGCTAGGCTTGGCCTTCTTGATGATTGCATCAAAGTGAGATTTGAAGCATGATATGCAATATATTCCTAGTTTTTGACCTTGTTGTAAGAAATAACACTATTCTTGTGCTTACAAATACTCCAACCACCAGCAATCAGGCATTCTTTGAAACATTGGATTGAATATCTCCTCTCCCCATCCATGAGCATCTCTACAATATCATAGTCAGTGTTCCAGTCAAAACTAAGAGAAACACAATTACACAAAGCAATTGAAGAAGAGATGCATAAGGTCATCATTAGGCTCATCATCACATAAAACACGATTATTAGTTTCAATGTGGAAGTTCTTTCTTATCGGGAGATCTCTCGTATTTAACCCGTCGTGTCACAGCAGCCAAAAGAAGATTTTTCTTTTTAGGAAAACCACATAATTTCCATATCCATTGGTAAGGCTTTGGAGTATTAGGATTTCAAATAAGTTCCAAATATATTCTTTTGTTGGAATATTTATTGCTATGGCAGTAGAACTGCCAAGTGTCTTTGCTGTTGTTGCAAATCATGCCATTTAAAAGCTTCAACATTATTGTGCTTTGTTAAAAAACGATGGATGGCATTAGTACGTGAAACATACCATAGAAGTCATCGGCAAATAATTGTATGCAGTGGCAACAGTGATGTTTATGTCTTTGGCATATGAGAACAACTGCGGGAATCTTGTTTGAAGAGTCTCATCATTCCACCTATCAAGCCAGAGTTTTACTGTGTTTCCAGAAGCAAGTTTACAAATGCTCATCTTCTGAAATCCTCCAATATAGAACAACAGTCTCACCACCAAAAGATCCAACTCTAGTGGGATAGCTAGGCACCTCAACATCATTACAATATGTACTCCAAATCAATTGAACCCAAGGTATATCATGCTGGTTGAAAACTTGTATAAGAATTTAGTGAGCAGAGCTCTGTTTTGTGTTTTGAGATCTAGAACACCTAGGCCACCAGCTTTCTTTAGGGAGGCATACATTTTTCCCATTTGATCGACCAGACAAGTTCCTTGCTTATTAATTTATTTTCCATACCAAAGAAAACTTCTACCAATTTTTTGGAAGTGCTCTAAGATTGTAAAAGGTACTCTAATGTGACACATGGCAAAGATGGGGAATGCATAAATTACTAGATGCACCAACCTACCAGAGTATGGCATCACTGAAGTAATCCGAGATAGTCTTTTGTCAAGTCTGGACAGCATAGGCTTCTGATCATCCACTTCAAGAATAGTAGAACCATAGGAGCCCAAGGTAAGTGTAAGCCATAGCTTTTTTACAACAAAGAATGTTAGTTAGAAACACAGCTCTTTCATCAGATATATTAATTGGGAGCAAAGAGGACTTGTTGTACTTGACTTGCAAAGTAGTAAATTCCGAAAAAAAATCTTTAGAACATTCATGAGGTTTAATAGTTGCTCTTGTTTTATAGGCATGGTAATAAGTGTATCATCTGCATATTGGATAATAGGATGTCTCATAGTATGCAGAGGAGGTGGTGGATGAGCATGTTATTGATGATGATGGCATCAAATTTGGGCCCCAGATTGATGGTCAAATCAACTTTTCAGAGCTAGAATTGAGATTTTCCACCTACTGCATCATGAGAGCTTTTGTTGTGATTTTACACCTGCTACATCATGTCTTCTTCTTCTTCTTATTTGCACCATTATTAGGTTTGCTAATATCGCTAAATTATTCTCCAATGATCTCAACCACACCGGCAGAGCTTGATTTTGGAGACTGAACTTGTACTGTCTGTATCTGAAGAAAACATCTCTTACTAGTGCCATTAATGCCCTTCAGATCCAAAATGTTACAATTAGCATTAATTATTTTAGTACCCCCGTCTTGGGAATAATGTTCTGTGCATTTGAGGCTAGACTTCCAATCAGACCCTAACGAGCAGACATTTGTTCTAACATACCTTGCATGGTAGTTTCATTGGTTTGCATAGCTGGGGCAACACTAGTAGAAGGAATATCATTGTAATTTATCTCATTGTTATTTGGGACAAAAATAGGATTGTGAATAGTTTGTCGTTCTTGTTGATGTTCTTCCATGGGGACATGAATAAAATCATGGGCATCATTGTCAGTAATCATAGGGGGGCTAGTAGCAGAAGCATTGGAAATCACCTCATTAATAGCATCACAGCCCACAAGAACATAACTGCAACATTTTTCTCTACTGCAACATTGGGGTTTACTTGTTCAACAGCAGCATGAACATCCTCATAAGGAGGACCAAGGTTTTCATTGTGAGTACCTATAAAAATTTGTTCCATAGGAATGTTACCCGACACTTCAAAATGCCAAACCCCCTCATGAATGTGAGGGAGAGGATGAGGATTACCCCCATTGGGAGGCAGGGGGTCTTTATCACCCCTTGTTATCCAATCAGTTCGTGAGATAAAATATATGCAACATCATCTATATTGCGAAGAACTACAATGCTGATTGGAAGAGTATCCACATTCATAACAATAAACTTCACAACAATTTTGGTTTTGTCTCTTGGATCTTTGTTCCAAATAAAAAAACGATGAAAGGTAAAACCTTGCGACAAACTACATTCACATCCTAACATTCAAGGGGGTATTTCGTCAGTAATAAAAACACATTATGCATGAAATTAATTAATACAACGATAATTTACACCACGGTCGTGCCTACTTATCTACAAAACAAAATCCCCAATCTGAGATGGACTATTGCTAATGGCAGTGTCGTGAGAGTAGGCAGTAGTGAATTGGATTAAGGCAGCACTGTTGTCGGCTAGGACTACGTCGGTATTTCCCCAAAGAGGATGGGATGATGCAGCACAGCGACGGTAGGTATTTCCCTCGATGATGAGACCAAGGTTATCGAATCAGTAGGAGAACCAAGCAACACTACATAAATAGCACTTGCACACAAATAACAAATACCCGCAACCCGACGTATTAAAGGGGTTGTCAATCCCTTTCGGGTAGCGGCGCCAAAGATTGGCAAACGGATGTGAGAGAGTTGTAAATATTGATAGATCGAATGCCAAATAAAGTAAAGTGCAGCAAGGTATTTTTGTATTTTTTGGTTTAATAGATCTGAAAATAGAAGGTAAATAAAATAGATCGCGAAGGTAAATAATATGAGAAAGAGACCCAGGGGTTGTAGGTTTCACTAGTGGCTTCTCTCGAGAAAAATAGCAAATGGTGGGTAAACAAATTACTGTTGTGCAATCGAGAACTTCAAATAATCATGACGATATCTAGGCAATGATCATTATATAGGCATCACGTCCAAGATTAGTAGACCGACTCCTGCCTGCATCTACGACTATTACTCCACACATCGACCGCTATCCAGCATGCATCTAGTGTATTAAGTTCATGGAGAAACAGAGTAATGCAATAAGAACGATGACATGATGTAGACAAGATCTATTTACGCAGAAATAGACCCCGTCATTTTATCCTTAGTAGCAATGATACACACATGTCGGTTCCCCTTCTGTCACTAGGATCAAGCACCGTAAGATCGAACCCACTACAAAGCACCTCTTCCCATTCCAAGATAAATAGATCAAGTTGTCCAAACAAAACCCAAATATCAAAGAAGAAATACGAGGCTATAAGCAATCATGCATATAAGATATCAAAGAAACTCAAATAACTTTCATGGATAAAAAGATAGATCTGATCATAAACTCAAAGTTCATCAGATCCCAACAAACACACCGCAAAAGAATTACATCATATGGATCTCCAAGAGACCATTGTATTGAGAATCAAATGAGAGAGAGGAAGCCATCTAGCTACTAACTACGGACCCAAAGGTCTGCAAAGAACTACCCACGCATCATCGGAGAGGCACCAATGAAAGTGATGAACCCTTTCGTGATGGTGTCTAGATTGGATCTGGTGGTTCTGGACTCTGCGACGGCTGGAATTGATTTTCATCGACTCCCTAGGGTTTCTGGAATATTGGGGTATTTATAGAGCAAAGAGGCGGTCCGGGGGCACCCAAGGTGGGCACAACCCCACCAGGGCGCGCCTGGGCCTCCAGGCGTGCCCTGGTGGGTTGTACTCCCCTCGAAGTAGCCCCAGCCGCTTCGTCGGTCCATTGGATTGTTGGGGAACGCAGTAATTTCAAAAAAATTCCTACACACACGCAAGATCTATCATGGCGATGCATAGCAACGAGAGGTGAAGAGTGTTGTCTAGTTACCCTCGTAGACCGTAAGCGGAAGCGTTATGACAACGCGGTTGATGTAGTCGTATGTCTTCACGATCCGACCGATCCGAGTACCGAAAGTACGGCACCTCCGCGATATGCACATGTTCGGCTCGGTGACGTCCCACGAACTCTCGATCTAGCTGAGTGTCAAGGGAGAGCTTTGTCAGCACGACGACGTGATGACAGTGATGATGAAGCTACCGGCGCAAAGCTTCGCCTAAGCACTACGATGATATGACCGAGGTGGAATATGGTGGAGGGGGAACCACACACGGCTAAGGGATCAATGATCAACTTGTGTGTTCTAGGGTGCCCCTGCCCCCGTATATAAAGGAGCAAGGGGGGAGGCCGGCCGACCCTAGTGGCGCACCAAGGAGGGGAGGAGTCATCCTCCTAGTAGGAGTAGGACCCCCCCTTTCCTAGTCCAACTAGGAGGAGGAAGGGGGGAGGAAGGAGAGGGAGAGAGGGAGGGAAAGAGGGGGCGCCGCCTGCTACCTCTTGAGCACTGCGTTGGTTTTCCCTTGAAGAGGAAAGGGTGATGCAGCAAAGTAACGTAAGTATTTCCCTCAGTTTTTGAGAACCAAGGTATCAATCCAGTAGGAGGCCACACGCAAGTCCCTCGTACCTACACAAACAAATAAGAACCTCGTAACCAACGCGGTAAAGGGGTTGTCAATCCCTTCACAGTCACTTACGAGAGTGAGATCTGATAGAGATAATAATGATAAGATAAATATTTTTGGTATTTTTATGATATAGATTAAAAGTAAAGATTGCAAAGTAAAATAGATTGGAAACTTATATGATGGAGAATAGACCCGGGGGCCATAGGTTTCACTAGTGTCTTCTCTCAAAATAGCATAAGTATTACGGTGGGTGAACGAATTACTGTCGAGCAATTGATAGAAAAGCGAATAATTATGAGAATATCTAGGCATGATCATGTATATAGGCATCACGTCCGAGACAAGTAGACCGACTCCTGCCTGCATCTACTACTATTACTCCACACATCGACCGCTATCCAACATGCATCTAGAGTATTAAGTTCATAAGAACAGAGTAATGCCTTAGGTAAGATGACATGATGTAGAGGGATAAACTCAAGCAATATGATATAAACCCCATCTTTTTATCCTCGATGGCAACAATACAATACGTGTCGTTTCCCTTTCTGTCACTGGGATCGAGCACCGCAAGATTGAACCCAAAGCTAAGCACTTCTCCCATTGCAAGAAAGATCAATCTAGTAGGCCAAACCAAACTGATAATTCGAAGAGACTTGCAAAGATAACCAATAATGCATAAAAGATTTCAGAGAAAAATCAAATATTTTTCATAGATAGACTTGATCATAAACCCACAATTCATCGGATCTCGACAAAAACACCGCAAAAAGAGTTACATCGAATAGATCTCCAAGAAGATCAAGGAGAACTTTGTATTGAGATCCAAAGAGAGAGAAGAAGCCATCTAGCTACTAGCTATGGACCCGAAGGTCTGTAGTAAACTACTCACACATCATCGGAGGGGCCATGGAGTTCATGTAGAGGCCCTCCGTGATCAATGCCCCCTCCGGCGGAGCTCTGGAAAAGGCCCCAAGATGGGATCTCTTGGGTACAGAAGGTTGCGGCGGTGGAAATAGGGTTTCATGGTGCTCCTGGATGTTTTCGGGGTATGTGAACATATATAACAGGAAGAAGTAGGCCGGTTGAGCCACGAGGGGCCCACGAGGGGGAGGGCGCGCCCCATGCCTCGTGGCCACCTCATTGGTTGCTTGACGTCCACTCCAAGTCCTCTCTATCACGTTTGTTCCAAAAATCACGCTCCTGAAGGTTTCATTCCATTTGGACTCCCTTTGATATTCCTTTTCTGCGAAACACTGAAATAGGCAAAAAACAGCAATTTGCACTAGGCCTTGGGTTAATAGGTTAGTCCCAGAAATAATATAAAAGTGTAAAATAAAGCCCATTCACATCCAAAACAGATAATATAATAGCATGGAACAATCAAAAATTATAGATACGTTGGAGACGTATCACCGCCCGCTCCTTGTCCAATTCAGACTCCTCAAGGGGGGCGGCCAGCCCTAAGGCCTCTTCCTCCTCTCTCTCTCTCACAAGGACCATGTTGGCCCATTAGTTCCCCCGGGGGTTCCGATAACCCCCCGGCACTCTGATAATTATCCGGTGACCCTCGGAACTCATCCGGTGTCTGAATATAGTCATCCAATATATCAATCTTTATGTATCGACCATTTTGAGACTCCTCGTCATGTATGTGATCACATCCGGGACTTCGAACTATCTTCGGTACATCAAAACACATAAACTCGTAATACTGATCGTCACCAAACGTTAAGCATGCGGACACTATGGGTTCGAGAACTATGTAGACATGACCGAGACATGTCTCCGGTCAATAACCAATAGCGGGACCTGGATGTTCATATTGGCTCCCACATATTCTACGAAGATCTTTATCGGTCAAACCGCATAACGATATACGTTGTTCCCTTTGTCATTGGTATGTTACTTGCCCGAGATTCGATCGTCGGTATCTCAATATCTAGTTCAATCTCGTTACTGACAAGTCTCTTTACTCGTTCCATAATGCATCATCCCGCAACTAACTCATTAGTCACATTGTGTGACGCCCCCGATTTGACCGTACACTAATCATACACGCAAACGTGTACGATCAAGATCAGAGACTCATGGGAAGATATCACGACACAACTCTACAAATAAAATAAGTCATAAAAGCATCATATTACAAGCCAGGGGCCTCGAGGACTCGAATACAAGAGCTCGATCATAGACGAGTCAGCGGAAGCAACAATATCTGAGTATAGACATAAGTTAAACAAGTTTGCCTTAAGAAGGCTAGCACAAACTGGGATACAGATCGAAAGAGGCGCAGGCCTCCTGCCTGGGATCCTCCTAAACTACTCCTGGTCATCGTCAGCGGGCTTCACGTAGTAGTAGGCACCTCCCGAGTAGTAGCAGTCGTCATCGACAGTGGCGTTTGGCTCCTGGGCTCCATCGTCTGGTCGCAACAATTGGGTATAGGAAAGGGGAAAAGGGGGAGCAAAGCAACCGTGAGTACTCATCCAAAGTACTCGCAAGCAAGGAGCTACACTACATATGTATGCATTGGTATCAAATGGAAAAGGGGTAACATATGTGGACTGAACTGCAGAATGCCAGAATAAGAGGGGGATAGCTAGTCCTATCGAAGACTATGCTTCTGGTAACCTCCATCTTGCAGCAGAAGAAGAGAGTAGATGGTAAGTTCACCAAGTAACATCGCATAGCATAATCCTACCCGGCGATCCTCTCCTCGTCGCCCTGTTAGAGAGCGATCATCGGTTGTATCTGGCACTTGGAAGGGTGTATTTTATTAAGTATCCGGTTCTAGTTGTCATAAGGTCAAGGTACAACTTCAAGTCATCCTGTCACCGAAGATCACGGCTATTCGAATAGATTAACTTCCCTACAAGGGTGCACCACATTTCCCAACACGCTCAATCCCCTTTGTCCGGACACACTTGTCTGGGTCATGCCCGGCCTCGGAAGATCAACACATCGCAGCCCTACCTAGGCACAACAAAGAGGTCAGCACGCCGGTCTAAATCCTATGGCGCAGGGGTCTGGGCCCATCGCCCATTGCACACCTCCATGTTGCGAGGGCGGCCAGAGAGCAGACCTAGCAACCTCCATTACAAAGGAAGTTGCGTTACGCGGTCCAACCCGGCGCGCGCCGCTCAGTCGCTGACGTCACGAAGGCTTCGGCTGATACCACGACGTCGGGTGCCCATAACTGTTACCGTGTAGTTGGTTAGTGCGTATAGGTCAGTAGCCAGACTCAGATCAAATACCAAGATCTCGTTAAGCGTGTTATCTTGAAGTAACCGCGAATGCCGACCAAGGACGGGCCCACCTCTCACCTGGGTGGTCTCAACCTGCCCTGTCGCTCTGCCACAAAGATCCACACAGAGGGCCGCCGGGAAAGTATGTCCTTCCAGCCCACAATTCGTGAATCAACCGCGGGTACTCAATGAGCCGACCCGACTTTAGTCACAACATATATCATGTGTAGTAGGTATAGTATATACCTGTGATCAACACCCTAGTGATCACGGCCCGATAGTATAGCACGACAGACGGACAAGAATGTAGGGCCACTGATGATAAACTAGCATCCTATACTAAGCATTTAGGATTGCAGGTAAAGTATCAACAGTGTAGCAACAATGTCAGGCTGTGCATCAGAATAGGATTAACTGAAAGCTGTATCATGCTACACTACTCTAATGCAAGCAGTAGAGAGAAGAGTAGGCGATATCTGGTGATCAAGGGGGGGCTTGCCTGGTTGCTCTGGCAAGAGAGAGAGGTCGTCAACACCGTAGTCGTACTGGGTAGCAGCGGCACTGGTCCCGGTGTCTAGCGAGAGAAGAGGGGGAAGAAACAATAAATATTAAGCAAACAGATGCATAGCGATGCATGACATGACAAGTATCGGTGTTAGGGGTGCCCTAACGCGGTATGAGGTGGTACCGGTGAAGGGGGAAACATCCGGGAAAATATCCCCGGTGTTTCGCGTTTCCGGACAGATGAACCGGAGGGGGAAAGTTGTGTGTTCGCTATGCTAGGGATGCGTGGCGGACGAACGGGCTACATATCCGGATTCGTCTCGTCGTTCTAAGCAACTTTCATGTACAAAGTTTTTCCATCCGAGCTACGGTTTATTTCATATTGATTTTAAAAGATTGAAATCATTTTTAGAATTTATTTAATTTATTTAATTCAACATTATCCAGAATAGTGTTTGCTGACATCACCATGACGTCGACATGACCTGGTCAACTTGACAGGTGGGTCCCACCTGTCAGTGACCCATATTAATTAAACATATTAATTAACCTAATCATGATTAATTAAGGGGGTGGGCCCCACTGTCATTGACTAATTAATTAATTAACTAATCAGGTTAATTAGGTAACTAATGTGTAATTAGTTGTTTAACTTAATTAATCAAAATTAATTAAGCTAATTATTTCTTTAATTAATTATTTTATTAATTAATTAATATTTACTTTTATTATTATTATTATTTTTAATACGTTCTGGGGCATGGGCCCCGGATGTCATTAGGCCAGGGCCATAGCGGGCATGGGCGGTAACGGGTGCGGGTGAAGGGGTGTCCTCACACCCGGCCACCAGGGGAGGGGAGCGCCGGCCACGACGGGCCGGAGCAGGACAGTGCGGCAACGGGCGCCGGCGGCCGAAGGCAGGCACGGAGAGCGGCGGGCGCACGCGTGATACGTCTCCAATGTATCTATAATTTTGATTGCTCCATGCTATATTGTCTACTGTTTTGGACATTATTGGGCTTTATTATCCACTTTTATATTATTTTTGGGACTAACCTATTAACCGGAGGCCCAGCCCAGAATTGCTGTTTTTTTGCCTGTTTTAGGGTTTCGAAGAAAAGGAATATCAAACGGAGTCCAAATGAAATGAAACCTTCGGGAACGTGATTTTCTCACCGAATACAACTCAGGAGACTTGGACCCTACGTCAAGCCAATTAACAGGAGGCCACGAGGTAGGGGGCGCGCCTGCCCCCCCCAGGCGCGCCCTCCACCCTCGTGGGCCCCCTGTTGCTCCACCGACGTACTTCTTCCTCCTATATATACCCACATACCCCCAAATGATCAGATGAGGAGCCAAAACCCTAATTCCACCACCGTAACTTTCTGTATCCATGAGATCCCATCTTGGGGCCTGTTCCGGAGCTCCGCCGGAGGGGGCATCGATCACGGAGGGCTTGTACATCAACACCATAGCCTCTCCGATGAAGTGTGAGTAGTTTACTTCAGACCTACGGGTCCATAGTTAGTAGCTAGATGGCTTCTTCTCTCTTTTTGGATCTCAATACAATGTTCTCCCCCTCTCTTGTGGAGATCTATTTGATTTAATCTTCTTTTTGACGTGTGTTTGTTGAGACCGATGAATTGTGGGTTTATGATCATGTCTATCTATGAATAATATTTGAAGCTTCTCTGAATTCTTTTATGTATGATTGGTTATATTTGCAAGTCTCTTCGAATTATCAGTTTGGTTTGGCCTACAAGATTGATCTTTCTTGCAATGGGAGAAGTGCTTAGCTTTGGGTTCAATCTTGCGGTGTCCTTTCCTGGTGACAGTAAGGGCAGCAAGGCACGTATTGTATTGTTGCCATCGAGGATAACAAGATGGGGTTTTCTTCATACTGCATGAGTCTATCCCTCTACATCATGTCATCTTGCTTAAGGCGTTACACTGTTTTTAACTTAATACTCTAGATGCATACTGGATAGCGGTCGACGAGTGGAGTAATAGTAGTAGATGCAGGCAGGAGTCGGTCTACTTGTCTCGGACGTGATGCCTATATACATGATCATACCTAGATATTCTCATAACTATGCTCAATTCTTTCAATTTCTCAACAGTAATTTGTTCACCCACCGTAGAATACTTATGCTTTCGAGAGAAGCCACTAGTGAAACCTATGGCCCCCGGGTCTATCTTTATTATATTAATCTTCTACTACTTTGCTTTTATTTTACTTTGCATCTTTATCATAAAAATACCAAAATATTATCTTATCATATCTATCAGATCTCACTCTCGTAAGTGGCCCTATAGGGATTGACAACCCCTATTTGCGTTGGTTGCGAGGATTTATTTGTTTTGTGTGGGTACGAGGGACTCGCGCGTAGCCTCCTACTGGATTGATACCTTGGTTCTCAAAAACTGAGGGAAATACTTACGCTACTTTGCTGCATAATCCCTTCCTCTTCGGGGAAAACCAACGCAGTGCTAAAAGAGGTAGCAACGCGCGGATGGAGAGGGGCGGCGGTGGGCGCGCACGGGGATGGTGCACGGGTCAGCGGAGGCGCACTGGCGCTGGGGAGCGGCAGGCCGGGAGTGGCCAATGGGCGCGACACACGGCACAAAGCAACGCGGGGGAGAAGCGGCAGCAGTAGGCGGCGATGCCAGGCAGGGGAGGGTGAGGCCATGGGTGGCGACCACGGGGCTCCAGGGACGCGGGGGGTGGCGCGGTGACTGCAGTGACGATGGACAGCGCGGGCGCAGTGCGTGTGGGAGACAAAGGGAAGGGGGTAGAGGCGAACGGGGCTGGGCCTCACCGACGCTGATGGGGAGAGGGGGCGACGAGGCGTGAGGAGGTCGGTCGAGGAGGAGGACGAGGATGGGCGGCGAGGTGGTGGTCGACGACGGCGCGTTGACGAGCGACGAGCGCGGCGTCAGCAGGCGTCGGCCGACGAGGGAGAGGCGACGGGGCGTGAGGGAGGAGCTGCGAGGCGTCTGGCGAGGCAAGGATCTCCGGGCGGCGGATGGCGGGTCGGGCGCGGCGTCGGGGCTCCGGCGAGGGGCGCAGGGGCGAGGCGCCTAATCCGATCTGGATCCGGGGTGATTGAGAGAGATCGGGGGTGGGGGGTTTGTGTGGTCGTGGGCTAGGGTTTCGGTGGTGTTGGGGGTTTAAGCAGGGGTGCAGTGGGCCGGGCGGTTAGCCAGCTAGCTGGGCCGGTTGGCCCAGCGGGGTTTCCCTTTTTTGTTTTTGTTTATTTTCCTTTTTCATTTATTCATTCATTCTGTTTTATTTTAGTTTCTTTAAAATACCAAGTTAGCACCTAAACTAGTATCATCAAAATAGGCCACTGCCAAACCTAGTTTGGGCCCAAAATTAAATTAGTATAATATTTTTATACTTTCAAAAGAAATTAAATTATTATTTTAGCCACTATTTTAATTAGTTTAGGACATTTAAACACTTTGTAAAAGGTTGGTTCCACCACCAAAACTAGTTAGGGATTATTTGTCACAGGATGAACATTTTAGTTTTAATATTTGAAAACTTTTATTGTTTGTTTGATTTTAAATTTGAATTTGAATCGGTTTCGAACTAACGCGAGATTAGCAACAGTAATCGAAGTGACATGGCATCATTAGCAGAGGGTTGCTATAGCTTAATTATCCAGGCGTCACACATTGCTTGCAAGGCTTATAGTCATGTGCATTACCGAGAGGGCCCAGAGATACCTCTCCGATACTCGGAGTGACAAATCCTAATCTCGATCTATGCCAACTCAACAAACACCATCGGAGGCACCTGTAGAGCATCTTTATAGTCACCCAATTACGTTGTGACATTTGATAGCACACTAAGTGTTCCTACGGTATTCGGGAGTTGCATGATTTCATAGTCATAGGAATATGTATAAGTTATGGAGAAAGCAATAGCAACAAACTAAAGATCATCGTGCTAAGCTAACTGATGGTCAAGTCAATCACATCATTCTCTAATGATGTGATCCCATTAATCAAATGACAACTCATGTCTATGGTTAGGAAACATAACCATCATTGATTCAACGAGCTAGTTAAGTAGAGGCATACTAGTGACATTTTGTTTGTCTATGTATTCACACATGTACTAAGTTTCCGGTTAACACAATTCTAGCATGAATAATAAACATTTATCATGATATAAGGAAATATAAATAACAACTTTATTATTGCCTCTAGGGCATATTTCCTTGAGTCTCCCGCTTGCACTAGAGTCAATAATCTAGATTACATTGTAATCTAGATAACACCCATGGAGTCTTGGTGTTGATCATGTTTTGCTCGTGAGAGAGGCTTAGTCGACGGGTCTACAACATTCAGATCCGTGTGTATCTTGCAAATCTCTATGTCTCCCTGCTTATCTTGATCGCGGATGGAATTGAAGCGTCTCTTGATGTGCTTGGTTCTTTTGTGAAATCTGGATTCCTTTGCCAGGGCAATTGCACTAGTATTGTCAGAAAAGATTTTCATTGAACCTGATGCACTAGGTATGACACCTAGATCGGATATGAACTCCTCCATCCAGACTCCTTCATTTGTTGCTTCCGAAGCAGCTATGTACTCCACTTCACATGTAGATCCTGCCACGACGCTCTGCTTGGAACTGCACCAACTGACAGCTCCACCATTTAATAAAAACACGTATCCAGTTTGTGACTTAGAGTCATCCGGATCAGTGTCAAAGCTTGCATCGACGTAACCGTTTACGATGAGCTCTTTGTCACCTCCATATACGAGAAACATATCCTTAGCCCTTTTCAGGTATTTCAGGATGTTCTTGACCGCTGTCCAGTGATCCACTCCTGGATTACTTTGGTACCTCCCTGCTAAACTAATAGCAAGGCACACATTAGTTCTGGTACACAACATTGCATACATGATAGAACCTATGGCTGAAGCATAGGGAATGGCTTTCATTTTCTCTCTATCTTCTGCAGTGGCCGGGCATTGAGTCTGACACAACTTCACACCTTGTAACACAGGCAAGAACCCTTTCTTTGCTTGATCCATTTTGAACTTCTTCAAAACTTTATCAAGGTATGTGCTTTGTGAAAGTCCAATTAAGCATCTTGATCTATCTCTATAGATCTTGATGCCCAATATATAAGCAACTTCACCGAGGTCTTTCATTGAAAAATTATTATTCAAGTATCCTTTTATGCTATTCAGAAATTCAGTATCATTTCTGATCAACAATATGTCATCTACATATAATATCAGAAATGCTACAGAGCTCCCACTCACCTTCTTGTAAATACAGGCTTCTCCAAAAGTCTATATAAAACCATATGCTTTGATCACACTATCAAAGTGTACATTCCAACTCCGAGAGGCTTGCACTTGTCCATAAATGGATCGCCAGAGCTTGCACACTTTGTTAGCACCTTTTGGATCGACAAAACCTTCTCGTTGCAACATATACAACTCTTCTTTAAGATATACATTAAGGAATGCGGTTTTGACATCCATTTGCCAAATTTCATAATCATAAAATGCGGCAATTGCTAACATGATTCGGACAGACTTAAGCATCGCTGCGGGTGAGAAGGTCTCATCGTAGTCAACTCCTTGAACTTGTTGAAAACCTTTTGCAAGAAGTCGAGCTTTGTAGACAATAACATTACCGTCAGCGTCAGTCTTCTTATTGAAGATCCATTTATTCTCTATGGCTTGCCGATCAACGGGCAAGTCAACCAAAGTCCATACTTTGTTCTCATACATGGATCCCATCTCAGATTTCATGGCCTCAAGCCATTTTGCGGATTCTGGGCTCATCATCGCTTCCTCATAGTTCGTAGGTTCGTCATGGTCAAGTAAGACCTCCAGAACAGGATTACCGTACCACTCTGGTGCAGATCTTACTCTGGTTGACCTACGAGGTTTGGTAGTAACTTGATCAGAAGTTTCATGATCATCATCATTAACTTCCTCACTTACTGGTGTAGGAATCACTGGAACTGATTTCAGTGATGAACTACTTTCCAATAAGGGAGCAGGTATAATTACCTCGTCAAGTTCTACTTTCCTCCCACTCACCTCTTTCGAGAGAAACTCCTTCTCTAGAAAGGATCCATTCTTAGCAACGAATATCTTGCCTTCGGATCTGTGGTAGAAGGTGTACCCAACAGTCTCTTTTGGGTATCCTATGAAGACACATTTCTCCGATTTGGGTTCGAGCTTATCAGGTTGAAGCTTTTTCATATAAGCATCGCAGCCCCAAACTTTAAGAAACGACAACTTGGGTTTCTTGCCAAACCATAGTTCATAAGGTGTCGTCTCAACGGATTTAGATGGTGCCCTATTTAACGTGAATGCAGCTGTCTCTAAAGCATAACCCCAAAATGATAGCAGTGAATTAGTGAGAGACATCATAGATCGCACCATATATAATAAAGTGCGGTTACGACGTTCGGACACACCATCACATTGTGGTGTTCTAGGTGGCGTGATTTGCAAAACTATTCCACATTGTTTCAAATGAAGTCCAAACTCATAACTCAAATATTCACCTCCACGATCAGATAGTAGAAACTTGATTTTCTTGTTACGATGATTTTCCACTTCACTCTGAAATTCTTTGAACTTTTCAAATGTTTCAGACTTATGTTTCATTAAGTAGATATACCCATATCTGCTCAAATCATCTATGAAGGTAAGAAAATAATGATATCCGCCGTGAGCCTCAATGTTCATTGGACCACATACATCAGTATGTATGATTTCCAATAACTCTGTTGCTCGCTCCATTGTTCTGGAGAACGGAGTTTTAGTCATCTTGTCCATGAGGCATGGTTCACAAGTACCAAGTGATTCATAATCAGGTGATTCCAGAAGTCCATCAGAATGGTGTTTCTTCATGTGCTTTACACCAATATGACCCAAACGGCAGTGCCACAAATAAGTTGCACTATCATTATCAACTTTGCATCTTTTGGCTTCAATACTATGAATATGTGTATCAATACTATCAAGATTTAGTAAAAATAGACCACTCATCAAGGGTGCATGACCATAAAAGATATTACTCATATAAATAGAACAACCGTTATTCTCTAATTTAAATGAATAACTGTCTCGCATCAAACAAGATCCAGATATAATGTTCATGCTTAATGCTGGCACCAAATAACAATTATTTAGGTCTAAAACTAATCCCAAAGGTAGATGTAGAGGTAGCGTGCCGACGGCGATCACATCGACTTTGGAACCATTTCCCACACGCATCTTCACCTCGTCCTTAGCCAATCTTCGCTTAATCTGTAGTCCCTGTTTCGAGTTGCAAATGTTAGCAACTGAACCAGTATCAAATACCCAGGCACTACTACGAGCATTAGTAAGGTACACATCAATAACATGTATATCAAATATACCTTTCACTTTGCCATCATTCTTCCCCGCCAAATACTTGGGGTAGTTCTGCTTCCAGTGACCAGTTCCTTTGTAGTAGAAGCACTCGGTTTAGGCTTAGGTCCAGACTCGGGTTTCTTCACTTGAGCAGCAACTGGCTTGACGTTCTTCTTGAAGTTCCCTTTCTTCCCTTTACCCTTTTTCTTGAAACTAGTGGTCTTGTTGACCATCAACACTTGATGCTCCTTCTTGATTTCTACCTCCGCAACCTTTAGCATTGCGAAGAGCTCAAGAATAGTCTTATCCATCCCTTGCATATTATAGTTCATCATGAAGCTCTTGTAGCTTGGTGGCAGTGATTGAAGAACTCTGTCAATGACACTATCATCAGGAAGATTAACTCCCAGTTGAGTCAAGTGGTTGTGGTACCCAGACATTCTGAGTATATGTTCACTGACAGAACTATTCTCCTCCATTTTGCAGCTGTAGAACTTATTGGAGACTTCATATCTCTCAATCCGGGCATTTTCTTGAAATATTAACTTCAACTCCTGGAACATCTCATATGCTTCATGACATTCAAAACATCGTTGAAGTCCCGGTTCTAAGCCGTAAAGCATGGCACACTGAACTATCGAGTAGTCATCAGCTTTGCTCTGCTAGTTGTTCACCACATCTGGCGTTGCTCATGCAGCGGGTTTGTCACCTAGCGGCGCTTCCAGGAGATAATTCTTCCGTGCAGCAATGAGGATAATCCTCAAGTTACGGACCCAATCCGTGTAGTTGCTACCATCATCTTTCAACTTAACTTTCTCTAGGAACGCATTAAAATTCAACGGAACAACAGCATGGCCATCTATCTACAACAACATAGACATGCAAAATACTATCAGGTACTAAGTTCATGATAAATTAAAGTTCAGTTAATCAAATTACTTAAGAACTCCCACTTAGATAGACATCTCTCTAATCATCTAAGTGATCACGTGATCCATATCAACTAAACCATGTCCAATCATCACGTGAGATGGAGTAGTTTTCAATGGTGAACATCACTATGTTGATCATATCTACTATATGATTCATGCTCGACCTTTCGGTCTCCAGTGCTCCGAGGCCATATCTGCATATGCTAGGCTCAATCAAGTTTAACCTGAGTATCCCGTGTGTGCAAAACTGGCTTGCACCCATTGTATGTGAACGTAGAGGTTATCACACCCGATCATCACGTGGTGTCTCGGCACGACAAACTGTAGCAACGGCGCATACTCAGGGAGAACACTTATACCTTGAAATTTAGTGAGAGATCATCTTATAATGCTACCGTCGAACTAAGAAAAATAAGATCCATAAAGGATAAACATCACATGCAATCAATATAAGTGATATGATATGGCTATCATCATCTTGTGCCTTTGATCTCCATCTCCAAAGCACCGTCATGATCACCATCTTCACCGGCTTGACACCTTGATTTCCATTGAACCATCGTTATCACCTCAGCAACTATTGATTCTACGACTATCGCTACCGCTTAGTGATAAAGTAAAGCAATTACATGGCGATTGCATTTCATACAATAAAGCGACAACCATATGGCTCCTGCCAGTTGCCGATAACTATGTTACAAAACATGATCATGTCATACAATAAAATTTAGCATCATGTCTTGACCATATCACATCACAACATGCCCTGCAAAAACAAGTTAGACGTCCTTTACTTTGTTGTTGCAAGTTTTACGTGGCTGCTACGGGTTGAGCAAGAACCGTTCTTACCTACGCATCAAAAACCACTATGCGATATAGTGATTGCCTTTTGATCTTCAGAAAGAACCCTGTTCATTGAATCCGATTCAACTAAAGTTGGAGAAACTGACACCCACCAACCACCTGTGTGCGAAGCACGTCGGTAGAACCAGTCTCGCGTAAGCGTACGCGTAATGTCGGTCTGAGCCGCTTCATCCAACAATACCGCTGAATCAAGAATCAACTAGTGACGACGAGCAATATGTGTATACCCATTCCCACAACTCGTTTCTGTTCTACTCGTGCATATAACATCTATGCATAGACCTGGCTCGAATGCCACTGCTGGGGAATGCAGTAATTTCAAAAAATATTCCTACGCACACGCAAGATCTATCATGGGGATGCATAACAACGAGAGGGGAAGAGTGTTGTGCACGTACCCTCGTAGACCGTAAGCGGAAGTGTTATGACAACGCGGTTGATGTAGTCGTACGTCTTCATGATCCGACCGATCCTAGTACTGAAAGTATGGCACCTCCGTGATCTGCACATGTTCGGCTCGGTGACGTCCCACGAACTCTCGATCCAGCTGAGTGTCGAGGGAGAGCTTTGTCAGCACGATGGCATGATGATGGTGATGATGAAGCTACCGGCGCAGGGCTTCGCCTAAGCACTACGACGATATGACCGAGGTGGAATATGGTGGAGGGGGGGGCACCGCACACGGCTATGGGATCAATGATCAACTTGTGTGTTCTAGGGTGCCCCCCTGCCCCCGTATATAAAGGAGCAAGGGGGAGGCCAGCCGGGCCTAGTGGCGCACCAAGGAGGTGAGGAGTTCTCCTCCTAGTAGGAGTAGGACTCCCCCTTTCCTAGTCCAACTAGGAGGAAGAAGGGGGAAGGAAGGAGAGGGAGAGGGGGAGGGAAAGAGGGGGCGCCCCCTCCTTGTCCAATTCGGACTCCTCAAGGGGGGGGGCACGGCCAGCCCTAAGGCCTCCTCCTCTCTATCGGTGGCAAAACCGGCGGATCTTGGGTAGGGGGTCCCGAACTGTGCGTCTAAGACGGATGGTAATAGGAGGCAGGGGACACGATGTTTACCCAGGTTCGGGCCCTCTTGATGGAGGTAATACCCTACGTCTTGCTTGATTGATCTTGATGATATGAGTATTACAAGAGTTGATCTACCACGAGATCATAGAGGCTAAACCCTAGAAGCTAGCCTATGGTATGATTGTTGTCGTCCTACGGACTAAACCCTACGGTTTATATAGACATCGGAGGGGGCTAGGGTTACACAGAGACGGTTACAAGGGAGGAGATCTACATATCCGTATTGCCAAGCTTGCCTTCCACGCCAAGGAAAGTCCCATCCGGACATGGGACGAAGTCTTCAATCTTGTATCTTCATAGTCCAACAGTCCGGCCAAAGGATATAGTCCGGCTATCCGAAGACCCCCTAATCCAGGACTCCCTCAGTAGCCCCTGAACCAGGCTTCAATGACGATGAGTCCGGCGCGCAGATTTTTCTTCTGCATTACAAGGCAAGTTATTCTTCTGAATACTCCATAGAAGATTTTGAACACAAGAATAGTGTCCGGCTCTGCAAAATAAGTTCCACATACCACCGTAGAGAGAATAATATTTCCACAAATCTAATCTGCTGGCATGTTTAGCAACATGACATTATGCCATGGCCCGGTCTTTATTCAAACCGTTTTTCTCAACCAGCACTACACATATCGCGAGGGGATTTTCTTGACACGTCTTGTCAAAGCAGAGATCGTCTCCCCCTTATTATGGGATTCTCATCAATACGAACGTGGGTAACCCAATCGTGCCCATTGGTATGACTCCTCGATTTTAGGCAAGTCCCAAATGGCCACGAGGAGGACGCTTGATATTCACCCTCTTTATAAAGAGGCCAAGGCTTGTCCTTTTTCCCTCTCGTGCTAAATCGAATCCTTCCCCCGCCTCAAGTTCCAACACCCAAGGCTCAAGTTAGGCGCTTTGGACCTTCAACCATGTCCAGATCCAACCTCCAAGGTTGGTGGATGCCTTCCTCTGTCAGAGAGGAAGACATCAAGAAGCTAAGAGAGGCCAGGTATTTGACCCTCGAAATCTCGCACAGGCTGCCTGCTCGAGGGCAAGTCATTCCCACTCCCGAACCTGACGAGAGCGTTGTATTAATCTCTCACTTCCTCCGAGGGCTAGGCCTTGCTCTGGATCCCTTTGTTAGGGGGCTCATGTTCTATTATGGGATGGATTTCCATGACCTGGCCCCAGATTCCCTCCTTCACATCTCGTCGTTCATCGTTGTGTGTGAGGCCTTCCTCCGCATTACCCCACACTTCGGCCTGTGGCTCAAGACTTTGAATGTGAAGCCAAAGATGATCAAGGGGCGACACGCAGAGTGCGGAGGTGCCGTGATAAGCAAAAGTGCTGATGTTCCGTGGCCAGAGGGTTGCTTCCCAGAAGTGTCTGGTTTATGGCAACGGGAGTGGTTTTATATCATAGCTCCCTGAAGTGCCAAGTGGGTAGCCGCCCCTGCCTTTCGCTCGGGCCCCCCACCACAACTGACGTCATGGATCAACAAGGGGCTGAACTGGGGGCCAGTAAATGATGTGCCGATATTGCAGAGTCGCATCCGAAATCTCCTCGAGAGAGATGTCAGCCTGGTCATGGTAATGCAAATCATGCTAGTTCGTCGAGTCCCGCCTTGAAAATGTTGACCCCTCCGTATGTGGGAATTCAACCCGGAAGGACCGTGAACTATTCAGCACTTCCTCAGCATGACGCTCGAAGAGATGTACAAATTGTTCTTCGGACCACAAATAAAGTGTCCGGACACCACCGAGGATGCGGGTCTGAACTGTAATCGCCCAGATACCCAGGTAAGTAATCTCCTAGCCGAACATGCTGTCTTTTTATTTATCATAACATTATTCTGAAAAGTCGCTCCTTGACCAGGACTGGGTAACAAAGGCGAAGATGATCAGGTGTTCGGCCCCCTTCCCAAAGGCTCAGCAAATCCAGTACTAGCTAGAATGCTTGAGTCGGCGCCTTATCAGGCGCCCTCAGGGGAAGATAAAGGGGGGAGTGAAGAGGCTAAGAGCCGGCCTCACTCATTATTCATCCAAACCAGGGGAATTAGCACCTCCGTGAAGGAGGATAACCAGGGAGAAGAATCTGAAATTCCCTCTCCCCAAGGAAGGAAGAGGACCACATGTGAAGACCCGAAAACAAAGGTTTCCAAACGGGGGAAGAAATCTTCGCCAGAGGGTCCTGCCTCGGAGGGTACTCTTGCCGCTTAGTGCCCGCAAGGGGATCAGCCCTCTACCGAGCTGTAAGTAAACAAAAAGTACTTAATAGTAAAAATATCCTACATTACTTGTAAAGACAATAACCGAAGCATATGTCTTGTAGTTCGGGTCGTAGCCCTTCTTGACAGAGTTCGTCTTCGAGGGATCTTCTTCCGGAGATGATGGAGAGCGAAACACCTCCCCCTGCCACCCCACCTCATGAGGCGGGCGACCCTGAAGTGTCGTCGCGGAGGGTTTCTCCTGATCCGCCAAGGCCAGGGGGTAATCCTTTGGCCACCCAAAGTCCTCGGTATTCGGCTCCTAAAGAGAGCAACAGAAATAGTCCGGAACCGTCCGGTGTGCGATCAGACGCACTGAAGAATCTTCTGGAGCAAGCGGCCATCTCAGAAGCGCATCGTACGCAAATGGGTACGGTGATTGAGAGGATTTCATCCGCCGAACACGGGTTGCATGAAGCTTTTATGAGTCTGCTGAAAGGCTTTGAGGTACGTGAAATAGTGTATGTTTTTGACAGTACCGCACACGTTAGGTGTGCCCTATGCAGATAGTAGCCCCTGAGACTCTGGTTGCCGTCGAGAACGGCGGCAAACAGAGGATCATTGTCCCAGGTAATAATCAAGCCGCCTTCATGTGCAGGTGGCTGAAGGTCCGGTGGCTAGCCAGACTAATGAGTTTGCCGAGCTAAAGCGGCAATTTGATGCGGCAGATGCCGACATCGTGCTTGTCAACAAGCAGCTCGACGAGGCACAGGGTATATGATTTCTCCGGTGATACGTAGTAAGAGGAGCATGATGCTAGTATCTTAATATGTTGTGACTGTAGATGGAGCTGCCGCTGTGGAGACCCTTCGGGCGGAACTTGCCCGAGCCAAGGAACAAGCCAGGAATAGTGATGCGGCCGCTCTAAAGGCGGTCGAAGAGCTGAGGGCCGAACAGGCTGCGCATTGCCAAAGCAAGGAAAAAATAGCCAAAATGGTTGTTGAGTTGAAAGATGCCGCCGACCGTTCCGGCTTCTTGAAAAAGAAAGCCAGGCGAAGGCGGTGGACCTGGAGAAGGCCATGGTAGCAGCCAAGGAGGCCCGCTCCAAAATCAGAGCGTCGAAGGAGGAGCTGCGTCAAGCTGGGGATATCACGGCTGGGAAGCCCTTTTGTTGCGGACTAAGTTCGGAGATCCGAAGTATGCCCCTCTTGATCAGCTATGGAGTTCTGCAGACACATACATGGATTTGGCAGCAAGTGCTGCTGATGCGACCGAGTACTTCAAGGATCAAAAAGATCGTGAAGTGAAAAAGTTGTTCTGGTCACAGTTCCATGCTCCAGTGCGTCCGCTGCTGTTGAATGAGCGAATGGCCGAGTGGGCCGAGCTCCATAGGTTGTCCGGACTTGCCATGAGGTCTGTTGTGGATCATCTGTGGCCGAAAGGGCAAAGGCCGAATAGTTACTTTAGTTTAGTGCAACAATTCCTTGGTGTTGTGCCGCACATCGACGCTATGAAGAGGTCGGTGTGCATAGAGGGTGCGCGGATGGCACTTGCCCGTGTCAAGATATACTGGGCAGAGATGGAGGCCACCACTATTGCAACACAGGGTTCTGCCGTGGGCCGAGTAGCTGCCGATAACTATTTTGAAGAAGTCCTTGAAGGCGCTCGTTCGATAGAGGCTCAGTGCTCGAAGAATATAATGTTCTAGTGACATCTATTCCCATTGTAAAAATAATGTTTTATTGAATTATGAAGGTTGTGTTTATACTTTTGCCTGAAAGTATTATGATGCCTCCTATGTGGCCGTTTATGTATATAACCTGAAAGTTTGCAGTCGTCGGCTTCAGCCCCCATGCATATAATGCGAGGGTGTTCGCAAAAAACGCGTATTCACACTTAATCCAACGTCTTGGTCCATGAAGGAGGTGGTAGCGCAGCGAACGAGGCAATCTGACTATATTGCTTTAACACTTTCACTTAGCCATAGGAGTTTGACGGTGGGACTACTATATAGCCCCTGGTACTTCCGCGCTCGTCCGAATACAGGGCGCGTACGTACATGACCGGGAAACGGCCCTTCGTTAATGCGGAGGAATCCCGAAGATTCCGCTAAGTCATCGAGTGGTTGACCAGTCTCGCGCTTTATCATGACAGTCAGTTTTCGGCTTTCTCTACTGAGGTGCTCATCCGGATGAATTAGGGCACAATCACAGTAGTTCTCCCGGTGCCGCCTTAGCCAATAGAGCGGAACGTAAGGTAGCAAAACACGGGAGCCGGGCAAACTCAACATTTGACCAAAGACATGATTCGGAGTTGATGCATATAAGGCCAAACTCGCGACGCCGAACACTCCCTAAGTTATTCGGTCTTTATAACATATGCCGGGCTGAACAATGCCCTTAATAATAAACCCTGAGTGTCCAGGTACGTGCAATATCCTGACGTGGCCACATGCCAAAAACTTCAGCATCCTTCTCAGTTGTATTGAGTATCCGGAGGATGTGAATCAACAAGAGACAGTAAAAAAAGGTTTACGCAGGGTCTTAATCTGAAAAGAAACCTTTGAGCGGGTCCCTGTTGCACGTCTGCGCCTGTGTCTCTGTTGTGCCGTGTCCAGGATGGGTGTAGCACGATTGTTATTTGTAAAAGAGAAGAACTTAGGTGAAAGTTGTCGTGCCAAAAAAAGTTGGTTATTCTAGATAAACCATTACAATTCAAGATAAGTCAAGTTGAGCCGAACTAGCCCTGATTACACGCGTGAAGCCCCTTGTACTGTCTATGAGGGTTTAACCGTCAAACCAATCTCAGGTATATCTAGTGATGCGCCAGACTCGTCTAACCGTGTCTGCGGTCTTGACGACATGTCACTTATTCTGGTTCGTAAGGCCGTCTAGTGCTCGGCTGTTAAAGCCGTCGCACGTTCTTTCGCGCATAGAGAACGCTTAATATTTCCACTAATTGTGATGGTGCCACGTGGACCGGGCATCTTAAGCTTGAGAGAAGCGTAATGCGGTACTGCATTAAAACGAGCGAAAGCCGCTCTTCCGAGTAGTGCTTGATAGCTACTTCGGAATGGAGCGATGTAGAAAGTTAACTTTTCGCTTCAGAAGTTGTCGGAAGAACCGAATACAACCTATAGTAATAGATAGCCCGTGCAGCGGGCCTCTGGGCCTAGTATTACTCCCTTGAAGGTAGTCTTACTGCGGCTGATTTTTGTTGGGTTTATCCCCATTTTGCGGACTGTGTCCTGATATATCAGATTTAGACCACTGCCGCCGTCCATAAGGACTCGTGTGAGATGGTATCCGTTTATTATTGGGTCTAACACCAAGGTAGCCAATCCTTCATGCCGGATGCTTGTCGGGTGATCCCTACGATCGAAAGTGATCGGGCAGGCCAACCAGGGGGTGAACTTGGGGGTGACGGGCTCTACGGCGCGTATGTCTCGGAGTGCATGTTTGCTTCTCCTCTTCGTCACATGGATCATGTTTACTGTTTTAACCTCTGGTGGGAATTTTTTCTGTTCTCCAGTTGAGGGAGTCCTGGATTAGGGGGTGTTCGGATAGCCGGACTATACCTTCAGCCGGACTCCTGGACTATGAAGATACAAGATTGAAGACTCCGTCCCGTGTCCGGAAGGGACTTTCCTTGGCGTGGAAGGCAAGCTTGGCGATACGGATATGAAGATCTCCTACCATTGTAACCGACTTTGTGTAACCCTAACCCTCTCCGGTGTCTATATAAACCGGAGGGTTTTAGTCTGTAGGACAACGTACACATCAACAATCATACCATAGGCTAGCTTCTAGGGTTTAGCCTCCTCGATCTCGTGGTAGATCTACTCTTGTACTACCCATATCATCAATATTAATCAAGCAGGACGTAGGGTTTTACCTCCATCGAGAGGGCCCGAACCTGGGTAAAACTTCGTGTCCCTTGCCTCCTATTACCATCCGGCCTAGACACACAGTTCGGGACCCCCTACCCGAGATCCGCTGGTTTTGACACCGACATTGGTGCTTTCATTGAGAGTTCCTCTGTGTCGTCGCCATCAGGCTTGATGGCTCCTACGATCATCGATAGCGATGCAGTCTAGGGTGAGACCTTCCTCCCCGAACAGATCTTCGTCTTTGGCGGCTTTGCACTGCGGTCCAATTCGCTTGGCCATCTGGAGCAGATCGAAAGCTACGCCCCTGGCCGTCAGGTCAGATTTGGAATTTTAAACTACACGGTTGACATCCGCGGGGACTTGATCTTCGATGGATTCGAGCCACTGCCAAGCGCGCCGCACTATCACGACGAGCATGATCTAGCTCTGCCGCCGAACAGTGCCCTGGAGGCCGCACCCGCATCGGCTCCGACCCTTAATTCGGAGCCAACTGCGCCGATCGAGGATGGGCGATTAGACGCCGCCTCGGGGGCTGCGACCCCAACGGCGATTGAGCCAAGCACCAGCCCCGTACTCTGCGAGACTCGTGACTCCAAGGAGCCGGACTCCTCTCCGGACTCCGAACCCTCCGCGCCCCTGCCGATCGAATCCGATTGGGCGCCGATCATGGAGTTCACTGCCGCGGACATCTTTCAGCACTCGCCTTTCGGCGATATCCTGAAGTCACTAAAGTCTCTCTCTTTATCAGGAGAGCCCTGGCCGGACTACGGTCAGCAAGGTTGGGGTACGGACGATGAAGAAATTCAAAGCCCACCCACCACCCACTTTGTAGCCACTGTCGACGACTTAACCGACATGCTCGACTTCGACACCGAAGATATCGATGGTATGGACGCCGATGAAGGAGATGATGAAGAACCAGCGCCTACTAGGCCCTAGAAAGCCACCTCGTCATATGACATATACATGGTGGACACCCCAAAAGAGGGAGATGGCGATGGAACAGCGGATGATGACCCCTCCAAGAAACAGCCTAAGCGCCGGCATCAGCGGCGCCGCTCAAAATCTCGCCAAAACAAACAAGGTGATTCCAGCACGGGAGGTAATAATACTCCGGAAAGCGCCAAAGAAAACCCCCTCCAGCAAGATTTAGCACAGGAGGACGGAGAAACCAGCCCTCATGAGAGAGCGACAGACAGAGAGGTCGAGGATGATAATTATATGCCTCCCTCTGAAGACGAGGCAAGCCTCGACGACGACGAATTCGTCGTGCCAGAGGATCCCGTCGAGTAAGAGCATTTTCAACGCAGGCTTATGGCCACAGCAAGAAGCCTCAAGAAAAAACGGCAACAGCTTAGAGCTGATCAAGATTTGCTAGTCGACAGATGGACTGAAGTCCTCGCGGCCGAAGAACATAAACTCGAATGCCCCTCCAAGAGCTACCCAAAGCGCAGGTTGCTACCCCGATTAGAGGAGGAAGCACTTGATGCGGCCGACCGGCCACCTCGTGGTCGCGACAGAGAGGCCTCTCGGCCCTCCACTCAAGCCGCACCCCGTACCAAGGCACGGGAATATGCGCCGGACTTACGAGACATGTTGGAGGACAAGGCAAGGCAAACAAGATCGATCTACGGATCGCGTGGGCGCCCCAGGGCTCGAGATGGTAACTGTCACGCCGGCCACAAATTCGGCGGGGCCGAACATAGTAGACGAGGCTCATTGGAGCTACGTCATGATATAGCCCAGTACAGAGGCGCCGCACACCCACTCTGTTTACAGACGAAATAATGGATCATCAAATCCCCGAGGGTTTCAAACCCGTAAACATCGAATCATATGATGGCACAACAGATCTTGCGGTATGGATCGAGGATTATCTCCTTCATATCCACATGGCCCGCGGCGATGATTTCCACGCCATCAAATACCTCCCACTCAAGCTTAAAGGACCAGCTCGGCATTGGCTTAACAGCTTGCCAACAGGATCAATCAGTTGTTGGGAGGACCTGGAAGCCGCATTCCTCGACAATTTCCAGGGCACTTATGTGATACCCCCAGACGCCGATGACCTAAGCCACGTAATTCAGCAGCCAGAGGAATCGGCCAGGCAATTCTGGACACTTACCCCGCGGTGTAAACCGGCCGGAAGTTAACCCGGCCGAACTTGGAAGTTTATCTGAAGACCCCGCTGACACTTGGTGAGTTACTAGCGACCCGCTCTGACCTGGCGGTTTACAAGCAACCCACCTGGTCATTATGACTCACTGGTGATCCGGCATGCAGGACAGACGGATGACAAGGCCCAAGGCCCAGAAGGCCGGTTCACGCTTAACGGTGGGCCGGTTTAAGAGGAAAGGCATGAGGAATATTTGTCCTACAAGGAGTTAAGACCTGGACTTATATCCGGTTTGTATTAGAGATAGACTAGTCCTAATCCTAATAGGACTCCACATGTAAACCGCCCCTTCAACATATATAAGGAGGGGCAGGGCTCCACAAGTTGGACAAGATTGACAAGTTCCACAAGTTGGACAAGTTAGGTTTAGACAATAGCTCTCGAGATAGAGCACTTTTGTAACCGTGATCATCATCATCAATATCAATGAAGCAGGATGTAGGCTTTTACCTCCACCGTGAGGGGCCGAACCTAGGTAAAACATCGCGTCTCTCGTCCCGCTCAACCCCTCTCAAGCTACCACATAGATGCGTTGGCCTCGCGACTAAGTCCTGACACCTAGGACATCTGCCGTGACAATTCCACGACAGTTGGCGCCCACCGTGGGGCTCGCGCACGGTGGTGTTAAGTTCTTGGAGGGATCTATCTCAGGGATCGAGAAGTTCATGATTTTTCCGGATGAAGAAGAGATGGTTTAGAAAGATATGCATCAACTTCAAAGTTTATTGGTTCAGATTTATAATCTGGGATGTCTGAGTTTACGAGAGATTAGGGTTGTAGCGTCCTATGCGCCGCCGCCGATGCGACCTGTGGCGGAGGTCAGCCTCAACTCGATTTCCTATGCAATCAATCAAGCCATCAAGTTGCCAAGTCGCCGAGACAAGCAATTTCTGCTATCGTGCACTGTTTCGCTGGTTCAAAGTTCCAGGGGGCGTTAACTCATAGCTTTTAGTGCTACTTCTTTTGGATAAAGGCCGAAGCCAATTCAATCTGGTACTCCTACCACGAATACTACTCGGAGGCCTGTACTTGCTAACGTGAGCTCTCAATCAAACTTTTCCTCAAGTCGGTCTGTTCGCGAGCAGAAATATTATAATGGAAGAAAGATTTGGATATGAAGGGAGCTGCTGCTCTGTGCAATGAGCCGCCTCAAAATTACTGTACCTTATGCTGTACCCTTGCACCTGGCCTGCCGCTGCTATGACTTTGCCTCATCTCTGAGCAACTTCGCTGCCAAGATGGATTCAGACTCTGTTGTGACCTCGTTCCAAACTGCCCTGCGTGAACCTCGCGATAGCCGGAGCCTCGCCAACTGCGCCTCGCTGGCCGGGTCCCCAATGGCGAGTCAACGCCAAGCCACGCTTGGTTTCGCTCCAAACCGTCACCAGGCATCGCCACTGCGACCGCGACTCCGCCTAGCCGATGAACCGGATTCCAACTACAGAGCTGCCGCGGTCTCGAGGGGGTGGCTAAATTGCTGTTGAATCTACTGGAGATTATTCACGAACACTGAATACGGATCATCCGTCGTGTGCACAAATCAGGTGATATCCATCTAAGGTCTATTTTATTAGCGCATATTATTTTTTCCAAGAAACAATTACTTTGGCATGTGATATTTTTTGACGTAGGGCAATTGTTCATTACAAATGAGGAGTTATATTACGGGCACGTAGCACGCGCTTACAATGCTCTGCACCAGCGTTTCGTCTGTATCAACCACCCGGTGAATGAATGTGCGCAAGTTACTGTCCCGGTGGTCCGGTTTACATCAGCTTGCCGGGACTGCGCCCGCGGTTAACTCACCCGTCCGTGACGGTTTACGACATTGGTGCTGATCTTCTCTGTCCGCCCCGGCTTACCGAGCCGCGGGCGACTCATCTGTCGGAACTACCTCTGATGTTGCGGTCATCTTTGCTGTCCGTCTCTCACGGCCCGGTCTACATCAACATACCGGACCGCACCTATCTGCATGAGCTGTTTATTGAGTATGAGCAAGTCACTGCTTGCGTAGCCTGGATTTCTTTCAATAAATTGAAGGCAAATTATCATTCAGCCACCGTCCGCACTGGATGGTTCAATGGGCAGGCGCACAAATCGCCGCCACTATAGTTTGGTTAACTTCAAATCGCCAGTTGGAAGGAACCATTGGCCGAGTTGCTGACACGGCTCATATGGGATCATTTACAACCCGCTGCAGTCACCTCAACCTTCTATGGATTCACATCGTGCTATCAACGCCAATGATATACAAGTTATGCCGGTTTATATCACGGTCAAATATGGAGAGTCTCAAGCCAACTCCTCGAGTCACCTTTGAAACTCGGGGGCTACGATGATATGACTCAGCGAATCTTGTCAGTTTTAGCAAATTTAAGAACCCCGGGACGATGGAGGGAAGGATAACCCGGTCCCGGAGGCTACTGTTATATTGATAAAAGTTTAAAGGCCGTCAGAAAATTTCCGGCTTAGAAAGTATATGACAGTTATAAGATCCCGGCTCGATGAAGAAGTTCCAGATCATCAGAGATGACTCCGGTTTAGAATCCGGCTCAAGAGACATCTTCCTCCTCCAAAGCTCTGAAGCGCTCAAATCCGGTTTAACAATGTCCGGTTCAAAAAGGAATTAACTTCTCGCAAGTTCGAGTTTAAAGGCCGTCAGAAAAATTTCCGGCTAAAAATGAAGATTCTGGTTTAAAATCCGGTTCAAGGGAAAGATGTCTCCCACAAAGCTTTGAAGCTCTCAATATCCGGTTCAAGATCCCGGTTCAAGAAGAATTTATCTCTTGCAAAAAGTTAAAAATTGCCAAAGAGGACCTGCTGCCATGATGCGCGGTTCAAACATGGGTATCCCGCCTTACTGGCCTGACATATTATTGATCACATGGGGGCTTCTGCTTCATAAAGCGGGGTCTCTGTTCTTTTACATCATGTGTGGTTACACGGAGTTGTTCTAAAGCGGCCTCCGGTTTACCCCTTGAGTTAGCTTTTTAAAAGCATCATGTTATATCACTTGGAGGTTTGGTCGTGTCCGAACCAATACCATACCTCTTGATAGGCGAGAGCCACCAAATCACTTGGGGACTTTGTCACGTCTGAACCAGTCATGCCTCTTGATCGGCCTAAGGCCACAGAATCACTTGGGGGCTTGGTCGAACCCGAAACATTGCCATGCCACTTGGTCAGCATAAATGCCATGGTTTCATTTGGGGACCTTGCTGACTAGAACCATAGTTACACCTAACGGGAGCTTGGTCGTGTTCGGCCATGGTAACGCCATTTGATCAGCTCAAATAAACCTTTTTTGCAAACGGTTTTGTCATTGCTTTTGCTTCGCACTTTTCTTTGCAAGATACTTTTTTCTTTTTTATTGCGTTTTTTAAACCGACAAAGTTTTCAACCAATCAATTGACGGAACACAGTTCACGTCAATCCGGAGACTATTTGCCCGGTTTGATCCTTGTTGTTAACATCCTCTTATGGAGTAACACGGTGTTTATCACAGCCCGGCACGGTTTTATCATAAACTGGCACAATATGGAAGGAATTATCAGTACTCAAGATTTGGGTTATCACCCTTACTACAAAAAGTTGGTAAAACCAACAATGTGATTCAATGTCACAGGTATGATATATTTCATATTTGATTATTCTTAAGTGCAGCCTTGGTTATAAACTGGGGTTATATGTTGAGCATTATGACCCGTCCGGTGGTAAACCGCCAGGACACTTTAAACTTGTTGTATGCAGAAACAGGTTTGTTAAACCGGCCTGGTTTTTGGACTATAAGTCGCCAGTATATATATATTTGGATTGCGCCATCGGAATTATGCGCTTATAAATCATTGGATTATATTATCTTGAATAGCCAACATGGCTGGATTTTTATGGTTATTAATAACTGGTATTATTGAGTTTTCAAAGTCGCTATAGCGCAATGTCTACTATTTTATCAAAGGATATGATTTATTCTACAATGGAAGGAATAGTCCCGAGTCGCTGCAGGCTTACAACCCGGCACTTGGGGACTACATTATTCAAATCGAGATTACATGCAAGTCTCATGTCGCTGCAAGCATGCATCATGATACTTGGGGGCTATTGCCAAGTCATTTTTAGTCTTATTGAAGACCCGACTCATCATATTATAATGAGCCGGCCCTTGGGGGCTACCAATTGCTCCTGTCAACAATTCAAGGTACACAAGTTTTTATCCATTATATTGAAGGGTCCACTCCTCAGTTGGTAAAGCACAAAGCTCTTAACCTTGTGGACGTGGGTTCAAGCCCCATGATGGGAGTTACATCATATGATGTTATTTTCAATGAAGTATATATAAAGTCCCAGCTCAATATTATCTTACTGAACCGGCCCTTGGGGGCTACACTGATTGAAGTTTTTATAAGAAATTACAAGTCCCAGGTTGCTGCAAGCATGACAACCCGGCACTTGGGGGCTACATATATGGAATATTCAGTTTATATAATTGAGATGAACAAACCGGATTTCTTCAAGATTGAAACACTTATTGGAGCAAGTCTTAAGTTATCACTATGTTCTCCTCTTAAGACTTGGGGGCTACAGGTATTATGCATATAAAGGAGTAACATCTTCATTTTATCAGTTTTGAGCAAATCAGGAAGATCAATTACATGACCCGGTGTCGACAACAATTATGACCCGGTGCCATCAATATTTATAAACTGGCCATTTTGGTAATATTAAACCGGCAAGTTTTACATCTTCAAACCAGCTGAATATCAGATAAGTATTTTCAGACCCATATTTCTTAAACCGACGCTTTGGGAGCTGAGTCAAAGGAGTTATTCATCACAATATTTCTCGGTGACAAACCAATGTCGGCAAATTGATTATGAAGCTGGTCTGTTGATCCGGATTTCCCAGAAGGACAAAATAACAAGAACTTAAGGATGATCAGGTACCGGTTTACAAAATTTTTTAACCCGAAGCACAACCTGTCAAATTTGTTCTTGTGTTTATTTTGCAGCATAAGTTTACCATGAATAAATCCAAGCTAAACTTGGGGGCTAATGTCGGGGATATACCCCGCGGTGTAAACCGGCCGGAAGTTAACCCGGCCGAACTTGGAGGTTTATCTGAAGACCCCGCTGACACTTGGCGAGTTACTAGCGACCCGCTCTGACCTGGCGGTTTACAAGCAACCCACCTGGTCATTATGACTCACTGGTGATCCGGCGTGCGGGATAGACGGATGACAAGGCCCAAGTCCTAGAAGGACGGTTCACGCTTAACGGTGGGCCGGTTTAAGAGGAAAGGCATGAGGAATATTTGTCCTACAAGGAGTTAAGACCTGGACTTATATCCGGTTTGTATTAGAGATAGACTAGTCCTAATCCTAATAGGACTCCACATGTAAACCGCCCCTTCAACATATATAAGGAGGGGCAGGGCTCCACAAGTTGGACAAGATTGACAAGTTCCACAAGTTGGACAAGTTAGGTTTAGACAATAGCTCTCGAGATAGAGCACTTTTCTAACCGTGATCATCATCATCAATATCAATGAAGCAGGATGTAGGCTTTTACCTCCACCGTGAGGGGCCGAACCTAGGTAAAACATCGCGTCTCTCATCCCGCTCAACCCCTCTCAAGCTACCACATAGATGCGTTGGCCTCGCGATTAAGTCCTGACACCTAGGACATCTGCCGTGACAATTCCACGACAGTTCCTAACAAAGAAAAATCAAATAGTCGACTGTCCAGACACTGAGGCCCTAGCAGCCTTCAAGCACAATATCCGTGACGAGTGACTGGCCCGGCACCTTGGACAGGAAAAGCCGAAATCTATGGCAGCACTCACGATTCTCATGACCCGCTTTTGCGCGGGAGAAGACAGCTGGCTTGCTCGTAGCAACAATATGACCAAGAACCCTGGTAATTCGGACACCAGGGACAGTAGTGGCAGGTCGCGTCGCAACAAGCAGAAGCGCCGCATTAACGGCGACAATGCTGAGGATACGGCAGTTAATGCCGGATTCAGAGGCTCTAAATCCGGTCAGCGGAAAAAGCCATTCAAAAGGAATCCTAGGGGCCCGTCCAGTTTGGACCGAATACTCGACCGCTCGTGCCAGATACATGGCACCCCCGAAAAGCCAGCCAATCACACCAACAGGGATTGTTGGGTGTTCAAGCAGGCAGGCAAGTTAAATGCTGAAAATGAAGACAAGGGGCTGCATAGCGATGATGATGAGGGGCCCCGGCCGCCGAACAACAGTGGACAGAAGGGTTTTCCCCCACAAGTGCGGACGGTGAACGTGATATATGCAACCCACTTCCCCAAAAGGGAACGGAAGCGTGCGTTAAGGGACGTATATGCGGTAGAGCCAGTCGCCCCAAAGTTCAACCCATGGTCCTCTTGCCCGATCACCTTTGATCGAAGGGACCATCCCACTAGCATCCGTCATGGCGGATTCGCCGCATTGGTTCTAGACCCAATTATTGACGGATTTGATCTCACTAGAATCCTTATGGACAGCGGCAGCAGCCTGAACCTGCTTTACCAGGATATAGTGCGGAAAATGGGCATAGATCCCTCGAGGATTGAGCCCACCAAAATGACCTTTAAAGGCATAATACCAGGTGTAGAGGCCAACTGTACAGGCTCAGTCACACTTGAAGTGATCTTCGGATCTCCGGATAATTTCCGAAGCGAGGAGGTAATCTTCGACATAGTCCCGTTTCGCAGTGGTTATCACGCACTGCTCGGGCGAACCGCATTTGCTAAGTTCAATGCGGTACCGCATTACGCATACCTTAAGCTCAAGATGCCAGGCCCTCGAGGAGTAATTACGGTCAATGGAAACACCGAACGCTCCCTCCGAACGGAGGAGCACACGGTGGCCCATGCAGCGGAAGTACAAAGCAGCCTCTCCAGGCAGTTCTCCAGTCCGGCCACTAAACGACCGGACACCATCAAGCGCGCCCGGAGTAACCTACAACAAGACCGCCTGGCACGATCCGAGCAGGCGTAGCAATGTAGCCCCAACCCCAACCCTCGCAAAAAGGCGACGCCAGTACTTCGCGTACATAACTGCGCTCTAGAGATACCATGGGCACAGGGGGAGGGGCACCATCACGGCACACCCAAAACACGGCTTAAACCGTACCAGGGGCTGCCAATTTTTTAATTTTCTCTTACTTTCAGGACTCCATCCTTCGGAAGGCCTGTTCGGCAGTTCAATTGCCGCACAAACGATGCAAGAACCAGGGAAGCAGACAAGCCACGCCGCATTACGGAACCCCCAGGTGGTCTCTATCACGAGCAGTATACCCGTTCCGCATACTATTCTGCAGCTTGCCCCTGGAACGGACATGTTAACTAGTCCAACCCTCCACTTATCGCATTACTTGTATCGTTCTGCCTTGATCGCACCCATTTTTAATAAACAATGCATAGCTTTCGTCTATTTTTGCATTACCTTTTTTCTTTATATATGTTCCTTAACGACATGTTGCACCCGTACACGTTGGTACGGCCAAAATACGCCAGGGGCTTTAGTACCCCTCAATATGGTGTGAGAAGTCCGAACACTTTAACAAGTGCGGCACCCGAACTTATAGCATTATATGCATCAGCTCCGAATCATGTCTTGGGTCAATAGTTGGGTTTGCCCGGCTCCTATGTCTTGGTGCCTTACGTTCCGCTATATCGGCTAAGGTAGCACTAGGAGAACCACTGCGATTGTGCCCCAGTTGAGCTGGGTCGAGCACCTCAGTGGAGAAAGCTAAAACTGACTGTCATGATGAAGAGAGAGCGGGTCGCTGTTCGAGAGGTTTTTTCGAGTCCCTAAAGACTTATGCCTCTTAGGGCGAGGAGCCGGCTCTATCCGGCCAAGGCGTGGATAGCGCCCCGAACTCGGTCTTCCGAATACCAGGGGCTTCGCCGAAATTTAAAATTATAGAATTCTATGGCTAAGTGAGAGTGTTCACGCATTATAGTCCGACTGCCTTGTTCGTTGGGCTGAGCGCCTCCCTCGAAGGACCCAAACATGGGAAAAAGAGCGCTCAAGTTTATCCCCGAACACCCCAGCACTAGCGGCACCGGGGCAGAAGCCGACGACTCGCCATCTCTCAGAATTGATAAACAGCCGCACAGAAGGTAATATTTTAAATTCCAACAGCATTGCTTAGCGCATATAAACAAGTTTTTGGCGCACAGGACAAAACAAGCAAGTTTCACTCAAAAATTACATCCCTAGAACATTCATCCGCCACAAGGCAGGCACCCTTCAGAACATCCTTATAGTAATTCTCGGGCTTGCGATGCTCTTTCCCCGGCGGTGGCCCGTCCTTCACAAGCTTCTCAGCATCCAGCTTGCCCCAGTGCACCTTAGCACGGGCAAGGGCCCTACGGGCACCCTCAATGCAGATGGAGCGCTTGATGACTTCGAGCCTTGGACAGGCCTCCACCAGCCGCCGCACCTGCCCGAAATAGCTCCCAGGCAGAGCCCCTCCAGGCCACAGCCGAACAATGAGGCCCTTCATGGCCTGTTCGGCCGCCTTGTGGAGCTCGACCAGTTGCTTCAGCTGGTTGCTTAGGGGCACGGGGTGTTCGGCCTCAGCGTACTGAGACTAGAACACCTTCTCCATCGAGTTGCCCTCCTCGGCTCGATAGAATGCGGCGGCATCGGACACACTCCGGGGAAGATCTGCGAACGCTCCTGGAGAGCTCCGGATTCGGGTAAGTAACAAGTAACTCATGTTTATGTGTTTGCTTTGCATAAAGAATGCCTTACCCATCGCTATCTTCTTCACCTCATCCAATTCCTGGAGGGTCTTCTGGGATTCGGCCTTGGCAGATTTGGCATTTTCAATAGCCACCGCGAGCTCGGACGCTTGCGTCTTCGAGTCAAGCTCCAAACTCTCATGTTTTTCCATGAGAGCCTGGAGCTCTTGCCGCACCTTGCCAACCTCGGCCTCATACTTCTCCCGCTCGGTGCACTCCGAGGCCGCCCTCTTCTCAGCCTCGACCAGCGCTTGCTTAAGGGTCGCCACTTCAGACGTGGCCCCTAAAATAGCCACGATAATCCTGTCATTCTTTGCAATTGCACCTTTTTATATATATTTAAAAAACAAGGTATTTCTTATCTTCATTGTCCTCGAGCTGCTTCTTGGCACGCTCGAGGTTCTGCTTTAGCGTGTCCACTTCCGCAGTCAGTGCGGCGGACGCAAGCAGGGAAGCCTGCATATGCATATTGACTCATTTTTGTTAGACTCCTGCGAATTCTATTTGATCCTCTATTCGGCTTTTCTTCCCGAGCACCAAATAGAGCATCAGGGGCTACTGTCTATGCGGTACTATTATTTACACATTCGTTACTTACCTCAAAGCCTGTCAAAAGGCTAGTACAAGCTTCAGTCAGTCCGCTCTTGGCGGACTGAACCTTCTGGACCACCGCACTCATAATAGTTCGGTGCTCCTCGTCGATGGAGGCGCCTTGGAACGCCTCCAACATATTGTCTGGTGCCTCCGGTTGGACGGGGGCCACCGGCACGGCGGACTTGCTCCTCTTGGAAGGAGGTCCCCCGCCGGACTCTGGAACCTCTGAAGGTTCCGGAGCGGTGTCCGGCCTAGAGCCGGACTTGGAGCCCCGGGGGGCTTCATCCCCTTTACTCCTGGAGTCTGGGAGGTCTCCTTGCGGCGCCTCCAGGACCAGCTCCTCTCGGCTTGGAACCTGTTGGGACAACACTTCGGTGTCGTCCGTAGGGCGGGGGGAGGAAGCCTTCGGAAGCGAGTTCACATCCGACGAGTCCAGTGAGCCGCTCGACGACGCGTCGAGCCGGTCTTTGGGTGGGCAGCATAAACATATTCGACGTAAGGGAATGTTGTGCAATAAACGAATACTATGAATTACTCTGGTATCCGGATACTTACGATTTTGCCAGGGGCTTGGCCCTGGGCTGCCAATCCTCTCCGCCGTCGGCGTCGGTGGAATAGTCCGGAGGAAGGGTTTTCCCCTTCTTGGACCCTCCGGCCTTCCCAGAGAGGGCAGCATTCCTCTTCTTCTCTCCTCCCGCTGGAGGGGAAGAGTTCTCCTCTTCTTCCTCCTCGTCTTCACGGGAGGAATGCGCCTCGGAACCATCGGATGATGGATCCGACACCTCCTGGCGTCGGGCACTCTTTCGAGTCCCCGCGGCCTTTTTCGCGGCCTTCTTCTCCGGCACCACATAGGGTGCCGGAACCAGCAGCTTCGCCAAGCGAGCGTCCACTGGGCCTTCGGGCAAAGGAGCCGGACAGTTGATCTGTCCGGACATCACCTGCCAATCCTGTCAAAGGTAAGGGAGCTCAGATCCCGCATGGAGTCAAACTATGAAAAACTGATACCCTGTAAAAGGAAAAAAAACAGCTTACCGCGAGAGCGTGACGCTGCGCACTGAATCCACGATCCTCGGTAGCGGATGCGGGAGCCTCGGCGCCTTTGAAAAGCACCTTCCAGGCATCTTCGTACGTCATGTCGAAGAGCCTGCTTAGAGTTTGGTGCCGCGCCGGGTCGAACTCCCACAGGTTGAAAGCCCGTTGTTGACACGGGAGGATCAGGCGGATGAGCATAACCTGGACTACGTTGACAAGCTTGAGCTTCTTGTCCGCCAGGGTTTGGATGCATGTTTGGAGTCCGGTCAGCTCTCCTTTTTTACCCCAAGACAGGCCCGTCTCCTTCCAGGAGGTGAGCCGCGTGGGGGGTCCGGATCGAAACTCAGGGGGTGCGACCCATTCGGCGTCGCGCGGCTCGGTGATGTAAAACCACCCTGATTGCCACCCCTTCAGGGTGTCCACAAAGGAGCCCTCGAGCCATAGGACGTTGGCCATCTTGCCCACCATGGCGCCTCCGCACTCCGCCTGGTTGCCGCGCACCACCTTCGGCTTGACGTTGAAAGTCTTGAGCCATAGGCCGAAATGGGGGCGGATGCGGAGGAAGGCCTCGCACACGACGATAAACGCCGAGATGTTGAGGACGAAGTTCGGGGCCAGATTGTGGAAATCCAGGCCGTAGTAGAACATGAGCCCCCGGACAAATGGGTGGAGAGGGAAGCCCAGTCCGCGGAGGAAATGGGGGAGGAACACCACCCTCTCATGGGGCCTAGGGGTGGGGATGAGCTGCCCCTTTTCGGGAAGCCGGTACGCGATGTCGTTAGATAGGTATCCGGCTTTCCTCAGCTTTTTGATGTGTCCCTCCGTGACGGAGGAGACCATCCACTTGCCTCCCGCTCCGGACATGGCTGGAGAAGGTTGAGGTGGGGAGTGCGGACTTGGGCGCTGGAGCTCGAGTGCGCAAGAATGGATAGGCGAAGGAGGAAGAAGGCGTAGGTGAAAAGGTGGATCCTTATCCCCTTATATGGGTGGACGCAACTACATGTCCCCACCAGCCTGGTAAAACTCGCTTATCTCCAAGCGCCGTAATCAATGGCGCGGTTGGGTTACCCACGCCCGTATTGATGAGAATCCCGGGATAAGGGACATGATCTCTGCTTTAACAAGACGTGCCAAGGAAACGGTCGGCGTTCTGGGAACGGGGGTCCCCAGACTTGCCTGCCTGCGGCCCGCGGCGTGGCTCAAAAGGGGGCCCAGCGCGGCCCATCTTCATCAACACAGACCCAAGACCCTCGCGAGGGGCCAAGCCTTGCGGGGCGGACGACACGGATCTTCCTCAGGCACGGCCTCATCAGGCTGGCTCACGAGGAGGCGGAGAGATCAAGGCGGGGTACCTCACGAGGTGCCCTGACGCAAGCCATGACGACCAAAGGCGCCAGGCGGGCGCCAGCCGCGCAGTGTCCTCCTTTCCTCTTTGGTGCAAAGGGAGCAAGCGCAGGCGAGAGCATCAAGCAAAGGCACCCGTTTCGGTGCAACGAGACCAAGACCAGTCCAACGGCAGGGAGGAAGTCATTGTGGAGCCCAAGCCAGCGTCACCACCAGAGCCTTTGGCAGGCGAGGACCAACTTTAGTCAGGATAAGTGTACCAGATGTTCCCCTTCAAAATGGCCAATTGTTGGCGCCCTTCCCGCTCAATATTTGGGAAGAGGCCCAGGGCCTTTGCCTATAAATAGGACTAGCCACCCACAGGGTAGAGGAGAGATCAAATATCGGATCGGAGATGGGAGATCGGATCGCAATCAAGAAGGGAGAATCTAGAAGCCAAGAGAGAAACTAGCTAGGATCGGATCGAGTAGCATCACACACAGAGAGAGAGAAGGGCGACTGAACTCCTCCTAGCAGTTCATCCCCCAGCCAAGAACAGACCCTCGCGAGGCTGTTCTTCCTTGTATTGCTCATCATCATCATCCGAAGAGGCAATCCACCACACCACACACTGGAGTAGGGTATTACACCACAACGGTGGCCCGAACCAGTATAATCCCTGTGTCTCTTGTGTTGTTCTTTCCATAGCTTATATCTTAGCAAGGCGGAGGGGTGCAGGTAGGTAGAAAGAGAAATCTCCGCGCACACCCCCGTGTTAGAACCTCAAGGGTCTGCCAGAACCCGAAATCTAACATTTGGCGCGCCAGGTAGGGGTGCGCCAGAATTCGTATTCCACCACCCCGTTCTCCTCCGACCATCCCGTCCATGTCTGACACTCGTCGGGCCAGCGCCGAGCGCCGGGCCGCTCTCGCTTCCCGCGTCGCCCAGACGGCTCCTGTCGGCGGGCGTACTCGCCGTTCCCCGTCACCTGCCATCAACGCCGCCACCGGCCAGGCGGGGGACGAGCAGCGAGCGTCGTCTCAGCATCCGTCCGTGCGGCAAGACGGCCGCACCGCTACTCCCTCGCTCATCCCAGCTGGTTCTTCGTCCCGCGTGCTCCGCGCACCCATGGAGGCTCGAGCTGCGCTCATCGCGGCAAACAAGCTCCTGCGCTACCGTCCCGTCGACGACGTCTACGAAGAATGGCTCGAGCGCGTCGCCGAGCTCGTCCGCGCCGCAGGGGGCTCTCCTGCGCCGTCCGTTCCGCTGCACCGCACCCCGCCCCGCGTGGGCGACGAAGCTCCGGGGGCGCCCCAGCCTCCTCCTCCTCAAGAAGGCGCCATGGCTCCAAGGCGCGTGGCCCCTGGGCGGAACCCGCTCCGTCAGGTGCCAGCGCGGCAAGAGCAGAGCTGCCAAGAAGTCCCTCGCCCGCAAGAAGCTGCCCGGGCGCTCCCTGCTCCAGCACGTCGCGACCATGTTCCTGCTCCCGCACGTCAAGACCCCGCGCTGCTCCCAGCTGCAGCGCGTGGGAACATGCAAGACCAAGCTCTCCATCACCCAAGGCCTCTCGTGGCCACAGCAGGCTGCCGTGCCTTCACCACCGAGCTATGCAGCGTCGCGTGGCCCGGCAAGTTCAAGCCAGACCTACCTCCTCGTTACGACGGCATGGCCGACCCTGCGGAGTTCCTCCAGCTCTATGAGCTGGGCATCGAAGCTGCCAACGGAGACGAGAAGGTCATGGCGAACTGGTTTCCCATGGCACTCAAGGACGGGGCCCGCACCTGGCTCCTGAACCTGGCTCCAGGCACGATCTCCTCCTGGAACGAGATGCGCACCCGCTTCATCGCCAACTTCCAAGGTACTCGCGACCGGCCACCCGCCGTGAGCGACATGCGCCGCATCAAGCAACAACCCGGAGAGACCCTGCAGAAGTACATCCAGCGCTTCAGCAACGCATGCCTCAAGATTCCCAAGGTGACCGAGGAGGCTATCATCTCAGCCTTCTCCGACGGCGTGCGCGACGTCAAGATGAAGGAGGAGCTGGCGATGCATGAAGACCTGTGCACTTCCTTGGAGTTGTTCAACTTGGCAACCAAGTGCGCCAGGGCTGAAGAAGGGCGTCTCTCCCTCCTCGAGCTGCTTGCCGCAGACCCAGAAGAGAAGAAGCCCAAGGCCAAGGATGTGAAGCGCAAGGGGGCTGCCGTGCTCGCGGCAGAACCAGACACCAAGCGGGGCAGAGACCAGCCCGAATCTTCCAAGGGCAGTCGGTACTGTGTGTACCACGACCTCCACACCCACAACACCAACGAATGTCAAGAGCTCCGAGCCGTGCGAGAAGGAAGGATCGGCCGTCGCCCCGACCGTGGTGACCGGGGCTATGGTCGAGGAGGAGGAAGGAACGCAGGACGCTGGGAAGACCGCTGCCCACGCCAAGGGTGGCGCGATCGACCTCGCGAGGATCGATGGCAAGACCCGCCTCGCGAGGAAGACTAGAGGGATCAGCCTCGCGAGGATCGCCCGCCAGGCAACGCAGGCCTCCCTCCGCTGCCGCCGCAGCCAAGGAGAAACGAGGACCACCATCAGGACGAGGGGGCTGGGGGCTTCCAGGAGCCGCGCGCGATCGCCTGCATCCTGGGCGGGGCTCAAGCCCCAGCTGATGAAGACATGTACCTAGGGTGGGGACATGGACCTGACCTAAGAGTCCTACCCTAGGACATCCCTAGGAGAAGTCACCTTTCAATCGACTGCCAGGTATCCCACTCGACGGACTCAAGACACTCGACCTGCAAGCTATCACTCGACCATAAAACCAACCACTCGACCGCCAGGAGACCTGTAGCCACTCCGCAGGCAAACGGTCAGTTGTTAAGTAGTCTTTATGGTCATTATAGCACTTTATTAGGGGCGTTACCAGTAACGCCCGACCTTAAAAGTACCTTAAACCCTGCATTACTGAGGGCAGGAGGGGGCCGGCGAACTCTATATAAGCCACCCCCCTCCTCAGTATGAAGGGTTCGCACCCCTGTTATTCACACGCCAGTAATCCAATCGACCGCCTCCGGGCACCGAGACGTAGGGCTGTTACTTCCTCCGCGAAGGGCCTGAACTCGTACATCTTGGTGTGTTTACAACTTCCCAATAGCTGAGATCTAGCCTCTCCATACATACCCCCCTACATCACTGTCAGAGTTAGAACCACGACAGTTGGCGCCCACCATGGGGCTGCAGTCTTAGCGCCTGATTGGAGAAGTTGCGATTTTTCCGATCCCTTTGATCATGGTTTCGTGCGGAGTTTTGGTGGAGGGCCGCGAGATCCGTCTCGGCGCGCTCACGTTCATCGCCGATGACTCCGCCTGGCTTCAGGAGGCGCCACTCGACATCGACGCGCTCCCCGTCCGCGGTGCGACGCATTTCTGCGCATGCGTTCGTGGTGTCCTCCTGCGGCAACCGTCGACCCAATATCGGTCGGCCCCCGTATCGTCTCCCCGCTCTGTCTCCCACCGGCACAAGCACTCCGGTCGGTCGAGACTTCAGAGGTGGGTGAGACATGTCGTGGCTCACCAGTCGGCCACCCCGCAAGTCGCGGCGATCGAGCCCGACGAATCCCTCTGCGGCCTGTTCGACCTATCAACTGGCTCCGCGGAGACCGCATCCGAGTGCGACAGCAGCGACCCAGCGGCTGAGGTTCTTGCGGTCGATGGGACGCATAGTCCTCCTGGTTTCCCTCGCGCTGGTGGAGGCGCGGGTGGGGGCGACCCGTCACATCCCCACGATGAGTATCTCCCCGAACCTCTCACATCATTACAGCGAGAGGAGCTTCGCCGTCGGAACATGGACGCGCTCCACACTCCTATTGTCGGAGAAACCCCCGAGGCCCGGGCCTTGGAGGATGCGCGCTTGGCTAACCTGGCCGAGCGCACTCGACTGGAGAATCTCCAGCGGATACTCGACGAGCAAGCGCGTCAGCGGGCTCCCGAGTCCAGTCGACGTCAGCAAGCTCCCGAGTCCAGTCGGCGTCAGCTCTTCCCGCCGCCGCAGGTATACCGAACCCCAATTCAGAATTTGGCCGCTGCGGCCCGTATAGCAGAATCAATTCAGCCCTCCCAGTCGGAGGTGGGTAGAGGCTTGTTGCAGATCAGAGCACTGCTCCGGGCGGCGGGAAACCAGAATTCTGCTGTCTCTCAGTCGCGGAACAGGATCCACAGTCGATCCGTCGCAACGGGTACAGTCGAGTCGGCTCACAGCCCGAGATCGCCCCCGAGGCGTGAGGGACGTGGCGACCGGCATGATCAGTACAGGAGGAATGAGCAGTATGATCACCGATTCGACCGTGATGATCGACGTCGAGTGCCAACCCCTCCCCCGAGGAGTGGGTCATATGCGCCTCGACGGCAAGATGACAGACGCCCTCATAGTGTTGGGCAGAGGATTCCAGTCAACCCCAGGGACCCAGGCTTTGACGCGAGATCTGTCCTCGTTCAAGGCTTGGTTGACAGGAACAGGGCTCATCGGGAAGGCCAGAACAGAGATGCACCCGCCAGCAGCAGAGCACGTGTTTCAGGGCCAGAGTGTTTCAGTCGAGCCATCAGGGCCGCAGTGATTCCTCCCAACTTCAGGCTGGCGACTGGGGTCAGCAAGTTCACCGGTGAATCTAAGCCTGACACTTGGCTCGAAGATTACCGAGTGGCTGTACAGATTGGCGGCGGCAACGATGAGGTGGCCATGAAGCATTTGCCTCTCATGTTAGAGGGCTCAGCCAGAGCGTGGCTGAATCAGTTGGCACCCAGCAGCATCTACACCTGGGAGGACCTCTCCCGAGTGTTTGTCACAACCTTTGAAGGAACCTGCAAGTGACCTGCGGGCCTTACAGAGTTGAGGTCCTGCGTACAGAAGCCGAATGAAACACTGAGGGATTACATCCAGAGGTGGATCACGCTACATCACACGGTCGAGAATGTGCCAGAGCACCAAGCAGTTTGTGCCTTCAAGGAAGGCGTTAAATATAGAGAGTTGAATTTGAAGTTTGGTCGAACTGGAGAGATGTCTCTGAATCGGATAATGGAGATTGCCACCAAGTACGCTAATGGTGAAGACGAAGATCGACTCTGAAGCGGCAAGCTCAAGGCAGTCGCCCAAGAAACCGGAGGAAACTCCAGTCGGAAACAGAAGCGGAAGGCCAAGCCAGCCACTCCTGGGGAGGCCCTGGCCGTAGCCCAGGGAAACTTCAAGGGAAAACCCAAAGGCCCCTGGAAGCCCAAGAAAGTCAAGGATCAAGATGGAAATGATGTTTTGGATCTGCCATGCCACATCCACACCAAGAAAGATGAAGAGGGTAATTTCATTTACCCAAAGCATACCACTCGACAGTGTCGACTCCTGATCCAGCAGTCTCAGGGCAAACAGCCCAAAGACAAGGAAAAAGAGTCGGACAGAGTTTAGGACAAGGAAGACAGTGACGATGGATACCCCCAAGTCAATTCCACCCTGATGATTTTTGCCGATGTCGAGAGCAAAAGTCGACTGAAAGTCATTAACCGCGAGGTGAACATGATTGCCCCAGCAACGCCCAGTTACCTGAAGTGGTCTCAGACTGCCATCACATTCGACCAGTCCGATCACCTGATGCACATCGCCACCCCTGGGAGGCAAGCTTTGGTAGTCGACCCAATCGTTGAAGGCACTCGACTGACCAAAGTCCTGATGGATGGCGGCAGTGGCTTGAACATACTATATGCTGAAACTTTGAAAGGAATGGGCATTCCGATGTCCAGACTGAGTACCAGTAACATGAGCTTCCACGGAGTCATTCCTGGCAAGAAAGCCGAATCACTCGGCCAGATTGCTCTTGATGTGGTTTTCGGTGATTCAAAGAATTACCGCAAGGAAAAGTTGACATTCGAGGTTGTGGACTTCCAAAGTGCTTATCATGCCATTTTGGGCAGGCCAGCTTACGCGCGCTTCATGGCTCGACCATGTTACGTGTACCTCAAACTAAAGATGCCTGGACCTAAAGGGGTAATCACTGTTACAGGCAATCGGAAGAAGGCAGAAGAGTGCTTTCAGAAAGGCTCAAAGATTGCAGATGCTCAGATGGCAGTGGTCGAGCTGCAAGAGTACCAAAAGGCTGCCGATCCGAGTGAATTGCTACGGGCCAAGAAGCCTGCTTCAGAGTCAGCTTTTCAGTCGTCCGGTGAAACAAAGACAGCTCACATTCACCCGACCGACCCCGACGCTGCTCCGACTCACATCTCGACGACGCTCGACTCCAAATAGGGAGAAGCGCTCATCCAGTTCCTCCGTGAGAACTGGGACGTCTTTGCATGGAAGCCTTCTGACATGCCTGGAGTTCCCAGGGGGCTGGCTGAGCACCGTCTGCGAGTCGACCCGAAGTTCAAGCATGTGAAACAATGTCGTCATGGTCCCCAAGAAGGACAAGTCACTTCGCATGTGCATTGATTTCAAACATATCAATCGGGCCTGCCCGAAAGATCATTTCCCTCTCCCCCGCATCGACCAGATAGTGGACTCGACCGCGGGATGTGAGCGTTTGTCTTTTCTAGATGCTTATTCAGGGTACCATCAGATCTGTCTGTATGGACCCGACGAGATCAAAACGGCTTTCATCACCCCATTTGGGTGCTTCTGTTATGTCACCATGCCCTTCGGCCTCAAGAATGCTGGAGCCATGTTCATGAGGATGATTCAGAAGTGTTTGCTCACTCAGATCAGTCGGAACGTAGAAGCATACATGGATGATATTGTGGTTAAGTCACGGAAAGGTTCCGACCTACTGACTGACCTTGCGGAAACCTTTGCTAACCTCAGGAGATATGATATCAAGCTCAATCCATCAAAGTGCACATTCGGAGTTCCAGGTGGAAAGTTACTCGGTTTCCTCGTTTCCGAATGAGGAATCGACGCTAACCCCGAGAAAGTTGGCACCATACTCCGGATGAAGCGCCCCGTGCATATACACGATGTCCAGAAGCTTACAGGTTGCTTAGCCGCTCTAAGTCGATTCATTTCTCGACTCGGTGAGAAAGCGTTGCCTCTTTACCGACTCATGAAGAAGTCTGACAAGTTCGAGTGGACTCCAGAAGCTGACGCAGCGTTTGCAGAGCTCAAAGCTCTGCTCTCCACCCAGCCGGTGCTTGCTGCCCCAATCAGCAAAGAGCCTCTGCTGCTGTACATTGCGGCCACGGGACAAGTTGTCAGTACAGTACTCACGGTCAAGCGGGAAGAAGAAGGAAAGGCCTTCAGAGTTCAGTGCCCAGTCTATTATCTATCTGAAGTTTTGACCCCTTCAAAACAAAGATACTCTCACTACCAGAAGCTTGTATATGGGATTTACATGACCACGAAGAAGGTTGCACATTACTTCTCTGACCACTCCATTACAGTCGTCAGCGACGCCCCATTGTCAGAGATTCTGCATAACAGAGATGCAACTGGTCGAGTGGCCAAGTGGGCGATTGAACTCCTTCCCTTAGATATCAAGTTTGAAGCAAAGAAGGCTATCAAGTCCCAAGCAATTGCAGATTTCATCGCCGAGTGGATTGAACAGCAACTTCCGACTCAAGTTCACTCGGAGCACTGGACCATGTTCTTCGATGGATCAAAGATGCTGAATGGTTCCGGTGCTGGGGTAGTTCTAATCTCCCCCCGAGGAGATAAGCTCAGATATGTTCTCCAGATTCACTTTGATTCCTCCAATAATGAAGCAGAATATGAAGCACTTTTGTATGGGTTGCGCATGGCCATTTCGCTCGGCGTTCATCGCCTCATGGTCTATGGCGACTCAGATTTGGTGGTTAATCAGGTGATGAAGGAGTGGGACGTCAGAAGTCCGGCTATGACTGGTTATTGCAACGCAGTGAGAAAGCTAGAAAAGAAATTCGAGGGGTTAGAGCTTCATCACATCCCCCGACTGAAAAATCAAGCAGCTGATGATCTGGCAAAGATAGGCTCCAAGAGAGATGCCATTCCCAGCAATGTGTTTTTGGAGCACATCCGCTCGCCGTCAGTCCAGGAGGATCCTTTCACAGAAGAAGCCCCACAACCGAAAAGCACCACAGACCCGACTGAAGTCGAAGTTCCTGCTGTGGTCGACCTAATCATGGAGGTCTTGGCAATCACTCCCAACTGGACGATACCGTACATCACGTATATCCTAAGGAAAGAGCTCCCAGAGGACGAGGAAGAGGCTTGACAGATCGTCCGCCGATCCAAGGCCTTCACAGTCATAAAGGGGCAGTTGTATAGAGAAAGCGCGACTGGAATCGGTCAGAAGTGCATAACACCAGAAGAAGGTCGGATAATCCTTGATGATATCCACTCAGGGACCTGTGGCCACCATGCGTCCTCTCGGACCATTGTGGCTAAAGCATACCGAGCGGGATTTTACTGGCCTAGAGCAAATGAGATGGCGAAAGAGATAGTCGACAAGTGTGGAGGCTACCAGTTCTACTCCAACATGTCACACAAGCCTGCATCAGCCCTGAAGACCATTCCACTCGTCTGGCCCTTTGCTGTCTGGGGACTGGACATGGTTGGTCCACTGAGAACAGGCAGGAGCGGATTCACGCATGTGCTTGTGGCAGTCGACAAGTTCACCAAATGGATTGAAGCCAAGCCCATCAAAAATCTTGATGCTAGCACTGCTATTGGTTTCATCAGAGAGTTGATATTCAGGTATGGGGTCCCGCATAGCATCATCACTGACAATGGGTCAAACTTCGATTCAGACAAGTTCAGAGCTTTTTGCGCCTCTCAAGGCACACGAGTCGACTACGCGTCGGTCGCGCATCCTCAGTCGAATGGACAAGCTGAAAGAGAAAATGGTCTGATTCTCAAAGGACTGAAGCCTCGGCTGATGCGTGATCTCAAGCACGCGGCAGGTGCTTGGGTCGACGAGCTTCCGTTAGTTTTGTGGGGATTGAGGACCACCCCTAACCGGTCGACTGGAAGAACTCCATTCTTTCTGGTTTATGGAGCCGAAGCGGTTCTGCCAAGTGATCTTCTTCACAACGCGCCCCGAGTCGAGCTTTACACCGAAGATGAAGCAGAACAGGCCCGGCAAGACGCAGTCGACCTCCTAGAAGAAGAGAGGGAGATGGCCATGATCAGATCGACCATCTATCAGCAAGACTTGCGTCGATTCCATGCCCGGAATGTGAAGAGTCGAGCCTTCCAAGAAGGAGATTTGGTCCTCCGACTGGATCAACAGAAACCACACAAGCTTGCTCCTACTTGGGAAGGCCCCTTCATCGTTACCAGAGTCCTTCACAAAACGGAGCATATCAACCTCTACAATGTTGATCCAGATAGACAGAGCCACGAGCTTGGAAATGCGAACCTACTCCGCCCCTTTTACACTTGAGTTCTCCCTTGCAGAGTAATAAGAAAATTTTCTGCAGTTCCATTTTTATCAAAGGCAAGAGTGTTCCAGTAATTGTTGTCACTTTTTACATATGAAATCCCCCAGTGGGTGACTGCGAATCCGTTTCGCCTAAGTTAAAAAAAATCCTACCGAGTGGAGAGCAAACCTCCCACTCGGGGGCTTAGCTGCAGTCCAGGACTCGCCTAAGTTCTCCCACTAAGAGACTTTAGCTGCAGTCCAGTGCTGCCTAAGTGTTTAAAAAATCCTACCGAGTGGAGAGCAAACCTCCCACTCGGGGGCTTAGCTGCAGTCCAGGACTCGCCTAAGTTCTCCCACTAAGAGACTTAGCTGCAGTCAGTGCTCGCCTAAGTGTTTAAAAATCCTACCGAGTGGGGAGCAAACCTCCCACTCGGGGGCTTAGCTGCAGTCCAGGACTCGCCTAAGTTCTCCCACTAAGAGACTTAGCTGCAGTCAGTGCTCGCCTAAGTGTTTAAAAATCCTACCGAGTGGGGAGCAAACCTCCCACTGGGGCTTAGCTGCAGTCCAGGACTCGCCTAAGTTCTCCCACTAAGAGACTTAGCTGCAGTCAGTGCTCGCCTAAGTGTTTAAGTGTTTAAAAATCCCACCGAGTGGAGAGCAAACTTCCCACTCGGGGACTTAGCTGCAGTCCCGGACTCGCCTAAGTTCTCCCACTAAGGGGCTTAGCTGCAGTCAGTGCTCGCCTAAGTGTTTAAAAATCCTACCGAGTGGAGAGAAAACCTCCCACTCGGGGGCTTAGCTGCAGCACGACGCTCGCCTAAGTACAGGATGCAGCCCAATTCACGAATCGACCGCTACCTTCTCCCTCGGAGCTGCGTCGCAAATACAAGATTATTCCGAGTGAAGATCCAGTTCCACTCGACGAATCAAACTGTGAAGATATCCAACGAGAAATCTAGTTCAGAAAAAGCCTAAAAGGTCCCAGACCTCAAAGTACTCGAGCCCTCGGCTCGGCAGAGTTTAAACAGTTACAAATCCACTCGGCATTCCGAGGTAAATTCAAAGTTTTTTACTCCTCAGGAGGAGGACTGGAAGGGGCGACGAACTCATCCAAGTCGATCCCGTCGGCAATACGGGTGGCAGCAGCGATGAAAGTCTCCATGTAGTCTTGAAAGCTGTGCTTCCTAGTATTGGCAACTTGGATGGCCGCCAGCTTTTCTTCTCGCGCCTCCTTGCAATGGACGCGGACCAGAGACAGAGCGACGTCAGCACCACATCTAGCAGAAGATTTCTTCCATTCCACCACTCGACTTGGGACTTCGTTAAATCGAGCCATCAGAGACTCGAGGTCGTTCTGAAGCGTCGCCCCAGGCCAGAGTGATGTGTCGATCCGCGACATCGCCACTTTCAGCCGAGCCAGATAGTCAACGACGCTGGCAGTACGAGACTCCAGACGGAGCACGTTCATTGCAGCCTCGTCCTTCACAAGAGAGTTAACAGGGTCCAAGCTTGGCTCCACTCGACTGGTCTCCTCTTCAAAATTCTGGCAAAGTTCTGCATACACGATCCAAGGATAAGTCAATTTTCATAGACTGAGTCGACACAAAAACCAGTCGGAACTGAATGTGCACCTTCAAGCTTAAGGTACAACTTCTTGGCGAGGCTCCCCAAGTAACTCTCCAGGTCGTCCCTCCTGCGAGCGATGCCTTCCAGCTTCTCGCTCAGGGTGAGGTTCTCCTTCTTCCAACGTGAACACTCCCTGTTGGCTTCATTCAGAGCGGTCTTCAGCTTGGTATTCTCTTCTTCTAAGTGGTCGACCGAAGCCAGCTTCTGTGCGGCCAGAGCGGTCTTGTCATCAGCCTCCTTACGGGCAACAGCCAAGTCCTGATCCTTCTTCGCCAGAGCTTCGTTCAGTTTTTCTGCGAAGAAATGATGATTGAATCGGAAATAACAAAAGGGTACTCAAGCCCAAAGACTAACCAATCGACAAAGCCGTCTTACCTGCGGCGCCGTCTCTGACCTTCTGCAGCTCTGTTCTGGCCAACTCCAGATCAAGGTTCAGTTGAATCTTCTGCTTCTCCAACTCAGTATAGCAAGCTACGAGTTCGCAGGATTTCTGTAAAAGCAAAATCAGTCGACAGACGTCCAAGATAAGTTGCTTCCGAGTAACTAAGGGACAATGACGACGTTTCTAAGACCACAGCCGAATCAAAAACATTCGACAGTAGTCTCGGGGACTACACCCAGTGGGTGCACTCAGCATGCCCCCACTGGTTTGACCAAAAAAAGTGGTTCCACTCGACCTGGCCCGACCAAACCGAGTGAAGAAATACAACTACAGCAGCACAATGTAAAGACTACAGTCGACTGCCAGCAGTCCACCGTAGTCTCGGGGACTACACCCAGTGGGTGCACTTAGCGTGCCCCCACTTGTCCAAGGATAGGCAGACACACCCAGTAGGTGTACAGATACAGATACAAAAATATCTTCGGAAAAGAGACTCTTCAAACAGCATATCATAACAGAACAAGTGTTGAAGTCGACTGACCTGGACGTTGCTCTGAAGAGCCGAACTCGCGTCATAGGCTGCTTGGCTGGCCTCCCGAGCCATCTTCACTTGCTCCATCATGATCCCCGCCTGGCGTATAGCCTCCTTGGCAGCAGCCGCTTGGTCCTCAGGGACGGGGTATGCGGTAAAAAGCAAAGACGGATCCACAGTCGACGATGAGGGCCGCGCACTCGCCAGAGGAACGGCGAAGGTCACAGAAGCCCGAGCGGTGTCACCACCATCCCGAGCTACGGCCTCGGACGCCGGAGCGGAGTGGGGGGCCTGGTCAACCGGCGCCTTCTTATGCCTCCTCACCCTCAACGGACCATCGTCGTCGTCATCCGGGAGGTCGACAACATGAGGGGGGGCTACAAAGGAAACATTCAATCGACCAAAGTTGCAATAAATGATCAGTCGACTAAAGACAGAACGTCAGTAATCGTACCAGGGTTGGAGGTAACAGCATCCTCCAGCTCTTGGTCGTCGTCCTTGGCGGAGACCTCAGAAGTAGCAGCACTGCAAAACTCAAAAGTCAGTCAGTTGGCTCAATGAATCGACCAAGGATCTGTCCATGGTCGACGAAGGAAAACAAGTTTTATTATTACCCAGAAATGGTAGGGACAGCTATCTTCATCTTGGGAAGAGCCTTGGATGGCTTGGACAGCGTCGTGCGTGGGAGCTTGGGGACCTTCCCAGTCGGCGTAGGAGAAGAGGTCCGAGGGCGTTTCGACGACTGCCCAACAGAAGCAGTCGCCTTGCCACGTTCCCGCGCTGGGTCGTGTGTGTGCTTGGACCGCCCTCTGGGCGAGGGGGTTCGACCTCCTCCTCCTCCTCTTCGCTGGAGTAGACATTGTCATCTCCCTCCCCTTCACCGTCGGACTCCCACTCGCCTTGGTCGTCCCTGCTCACACCTCAGCTCGCCTCCCCTTCCTCAGTCGGCCCCTGAGCCCCGTCGGGCGTCGAGTACATCTCGGTGGTCGCCTGGAAAACAACAGACAAGACGAAAGTCAATCGACCAACTCAAAGAAGACCAATGCAAAAAACAAGATTTCAGTCGGGAGCATAAAGACACACCTGGTCCACCTCATACGAATTGTCGAGTGGAACCACCCTCCTGGCTCCTCGGGGGTTGTCTTTGTTCCCCGTAATGCTCGACAGCCACCCCTCCAGCATCTCGTCGGTGACCTCCTCCGGGTGGACCCGAGTGGTGTCGTCAAGGCCCGCGTACAGCCACATCGGGTGGTCACGGGCCTGGAGCGGTTGGATACGCCTCCAGAGGAAGACCTCCAGCAGGTCCATACCAATCACACCCTCACGGACGAGCTCAACCACTCGACCCGCCAACACTTTGACCTGGGCCCTTTCCTCCGGCGACACTTTCAGAGAAGCAGGCTTTTCAGCTCGGTCGAGAGAGAATGGAGGAAGTCCAGTCGACTGCCCTGGGGTCGCTTGGTCTTGATAGTAGAACCAGGTTGCCTGCCAACCGCGGACCGACTCCGGGAAAGTGATGGAAGGAAAACAACTATTCCCCCTCGCCTGGATCGCCAGACCCCCGCACAGCTGGATCACCTGTGTCCTCTCGTCACTCGACTTGGCCTTCTTGACCGATTGAGAGCGACAGGTAAAGATGTGCTTGAAGAGTCCCCAGTGGGGGCGGCAACCCAAGAAGGCCTCGCACATAGAAATGTAAGCGGCGAGGTATACGATGGAATTGGGAGTGAAGTGATGGAGCTGCGCCCCGAAGAAGTTCAGAAAACTCCGGAAAAAGGGATGGGGCGGCAGAGAAAACCCTCGGTCGATGTGGGTGGCTAGGAGCACGCACTCACCGTCACGGGGTTGGGGTTCGATCTCTCCCCGCGGAAGACGCGCGGCTTGGTGGGGGATGACTCCCCCCTCGACCATGTCGTCGAGATCCTCTTGGCGGAGCACCGACGGCATCCAGTCGCCCTGAATCCAACCTTTGGGCAGAGCGGTTCTAGAGGAGGATCCGCCCCGAGCCGATCTTCTTCCCTTCCCCTACGCCGCCGCCTTCTTCGCGCGCTCCAGAGCGGAGGTCTTGCCCTTCGTCATCGTCGCCGGCGAGGTCTCGCTCGAGCCTGCTGCGCTAGGGCGGGAATGGAGGTGGCGGAAGGACTTGCGAAGGGAGAGAGGAAGAAGGAAGGAGGAGAAGAGAGCGCACTGCCTGGAAGCCCCGAGCCGGCGATTTATAAGGGACCGCTTCCGAGTGGCTGACTGGTAGGCCCAGGCTATCCAGTCAAATCCCGCAGCAGACGCGCGCGTAGTACATGGCGAAAAAGGCGACGCGGGGATCGAGGGGCTTCAGCTTTATCGCTTCCGATTACTGCGGCCGCTCCCGTCCCGCGCGCTTCCCAAAATCCGAATCCCGCGACATCCGCGGGCCACAAAACAACTTGTCGAAACAGAAGACCCCGATCGCGCCGGCGCTCGGTATGTCACAAGCAAAGAAATTCACTCGACGGAAGGCCTGGAATGGATCAAGGCGACTGAAAAAGGTTGGCAACGTCACCCGTGACGATTGACCGAAAGCGAGGCGCTCACGTAGCCCGAAGAACCAGTCGGAAAGATCTCCAACTCTTTCCCCACTCTAACCTCGATCCATTCGGGGGCTAATGATGAAGACATGTACCTAGGGTGGGGACACGGACCTGACCTAAGAGTCCTACCCTAGGACATCCCTAGGAGAAGTCACCTTTCAATCGACTGCCAGGTATCCCACTCGACGGACTCAAGATACTCGACCTGCCAACCACTCGACCGCCAGGAGACCTGTAGCCACTCCGCAGGCAAACGGTCAGTTGTTAAGTAGTCTTTATGGTCATTATAGCACTTTATTAGGGGCGTTACCAGTAACGCCCGACCTTAAAAGTACCTTAAACCCTGCATTACTGAGGGCAGGAGGGGGCCGGCGGACTCTATATAAGCCACCCCCCTCCTCAGTATGAAGGGTTCACACCCCTGTTATTCACACGCCAGTAATCCAATCGACCGCCTTCGGGCACCGAGACGTAGGGCTGTTACTTCCTCCGCGAAGGGCCTGAACTCGTACATCTTGGTGTGTTTACAACTTCCCAATAGCTGAGATCTAGCCTCCCCATACATACCCCCCTACATCACTGTCAGAGTTAGAACCACGACACCAGCCTCTCAACGCATCTTCAAGCAGTTCGCCCGCGAAGTGAATGCAGTCCTCCCCAAGCTCGAAGCCACGCGCCCTATCAGGTGGTCGGCGTGCGCCATCACGTTCAGCTCAGCAGATCAGCTCATGTGTGCGGCCACAGCCGGAGTCCTCCCGATGCTTTGTTCCCCAATCATCAGCAATGTGGTGGTCACCAGGACCCTCATCGATGGCGGGGCAGGGCTCAACATCCTGTCCGTGGAAACATTCAACAATCTCCAAGTGCCCTACAACCAGCTTCAGCCAACCAAGCCTTTCTCCGGAGTCACCGATGGCTCCACGGTCCCGATTGGGCAGGTCCGCCTCCCTGTCACCTTCGGGGCACACGACAACTACCGCATCGAGCTCATCGACTTCGACGTCGCTCACATTCGCCTACCGTAAAACGCCATCCTTGGGTACCCAGTGCTGGCCAAGTTCATGGCCGTAACTCACCACGGCTACAACGTCCTCAAGATGCCAGGAAGTGGCGGAGTCATCACGGTGCTGTCGGAGTAAATGACCACGGGCAGAGAGACACCCGAAGGCGGCCAGGCCTCCCCCAGTCGGCCCAAGACAGGGCCGGCTCCCCGCAGCCGGCTTGCCTCCTCCCTCGAAGGAGACGCCCCATTAAGGAGACAAGACGCGGTGAGGCTACAGCGATCGCCCGCCGGGCGGCGGCACTGTAGCCACGCCCACCTCAGCGAAGCCCTCGTCACCAGGTTGAGGCAACAGTAACCAGCCACCGACAAGGCCCTTGACAGTGGGGCCTGCCTGTCGACCAAGGAGCCGGCAGCCGGCGGGGCCCACCAGCCGGGCGGGCCCCAGCAGCCGGTGCAGAAGCCGGCGAGCGTAGACACAGACGGCTGGGGCCCATGCCTAGCCGGATTACCATTGTACCCCCGGGGGTGGGCCTATATAAACCCCCCGAGGCACCCATGCAAAGGGTTGATCAGAGCTAGTTTTAGACACCACATAGAGAGGAGAGGAGAGCGAGCCGTGCCCTTCTTCTTCCTCTCGCCAAACAGCTCAAGGAGCATCTTGTAGCCACTCGTTCATCTAGTGATCATGCGGAGACCCCGCAGAGCAGCAGTAGGGGTGTTATCTCCTCGGAGAGCCCCGAAGCTGGGTAAGATTCGTCGGCATGCATGTCTTCGCCTCATCCCGCTTCCAGGCACCGGCGACATCTTACTGGCTCCCACAATGATAAGCCACCCGTTGGCATATGTCGCACCTACCACCCGACAGGTGCCCTGTGAAGAGAAGGACGCGGTGTGTTCCCTGGAACGAGTCTTTCAGGCCGCATCACTGGAAGACCCGGATCGCGGAAGCAGGAGGCTTCCCGAGACCGCCCCCAAGAAGAAGAAGAAATCGTCCGGCCCGGCCCCTCAGGAGGCAGGCCCCTCACGGCCCACGCCTGCCCAGGGGGAACCTCCTTCCATCGCATTGGAAAGCACGCCTGGCGCCCTCCTTAGGCAGGGCTCGGGGGCTCTCCCCTGGAGGGCCACCGACCTGGCTAAGGTCACGAGGGAGGCGCTTGGGCACCACATGGAGGCGTGTTTTGAAGCACGTTTCCCTCAAGAAGGAGTAAGGCAAGGAGGGCCAGACCCTCAGGAGTTCGTCAGCAAGGCCATTCAGGAGCTACAGGAGTCAAGAGTCATGAGAGGCGGCCGCCGCCTACCAGCTGTGGCTCCCCATCCAGGCGAGGATGGTGGGCTGCGCGTCTACATCGACATACCAGGGCTCAATCGAGTCGCCTCTCTGGAGCGCCTCTGGCCCTCGCGAGTGGGGCACTACGAAGGTCCACCCCACAGCTACGTTCACATGCCTTACGACTTGCCGAACGCGGCTGCCACGTACCAGCGCCTCATGAGGGGCATCATGGAGGCTCAAGAGGCCAAGCGTTCCGCAGCCCTGGCGGAGATGGAGATGGTTCGCGAGGAGCCACCAGCGCCTCCGGAGCCTCCCGAGGCCCCTGGGCCTGGGGGCTCGTGAGGATCGGCTTCCGCAGCCCACCGAGTCTGCTACGCCAACACTCCTTCGTCCTCAACATCATCAGGTGACATCTTTCAAGTTTCATTTCCAGCTGGGAGCGCCCCCCAGGGCTGCATTATTCCCAGGCCGCGTGGGTCCGTCCCTGCGGCATGTATCCCTTTTATTTTATGTTGTTAGCTTACCTTGTTGGGGGCGCCCCTCGGGCTGCATCATCCCCAAGTCGCTCGGGCCTGACCCAGTGATGTCCGCCTTCCCAGCATCTATTTGAATGAATCCACTCCTTCGCGGCTAATGTGTTTGACCTAGTTGCCCGCTCAACTGACGCCAACCTAGTTGCCCAGTGATGTCCGCCTTCCCAGCATCTATTTGAATGAATCCACTCCTTCGCGGCTAATGTGTTTGACCTAGTTGCCCGCTCAACTGACGCCAACTGACGGAGCTGCTCCCAAACGGCACGACGCTTGCGCATGGGTCCGTCCCTGCAACGCCGACAAACCTGAATGGCTGAGCTCTGGCCGCGGCAGCCCCGCATGGTGCCACCTCGTCAAGCCTTCAGTGCCTCATCGCCCCTCGGAAGCAACCAACGGCTGACTGTCAATTGTCATGGCAACCCCTCGTTCTTTCTATGATGGGTCTACAGGATCTCCTAAAGGAGCTGCATCAGGCGAGGCCCTTGCGGTGTCTCCTTCACTCTCATCCGCGCGAACCGCTTGCACGTTAAAGGGGGGTGCCTGAGCATCGCGACTCAGGGCTCCTACTGGCTCTCCAGCCCTCACCCTCTGGCCTTGTCCACGGCATCGCGACCTGGCATACCAGCAACGGCTGAGACTCGCTCGAGGGCCGGGACCCGAGGACGTAGAGCAGAAAGGGGAGCAAAGGCGAGAGGGGAGGGACACGCGAGGACCTCGCCGAGCAACCTCATGCATGCCGATGCACGGACCCGGCGACACACCAGAGAGCGGCCCCTGATTCTCGAGATAAGTCACCACCCGGAAGCACTGACTACCGTGGCACCATCCCCACACCTAATGCAATCCCGTGTTAGCGACGCCGCTCTCCTTTCTCACCGAACGATGGCTGCTTGAGCGCCAAAGGGGACCTCCTGAGCATCGTGACTCAGGGGCTCTTACCGGACCCCGGGTCGCTCACCTCCTGGCCTTGACCACGGCATCGCGACCTGGCATACCAGTGACGGCTGAAGCCGCCTTGGGACTGGGACCTGTCGGCGCAGAGCACCAAGCCCTCGTGAGGTTCAAAAGGGAGAACTGAGCTAAGACGGAATGAGCAACTCGCACAATTCTACGACAAGGGTTATATTAACAAAACAGGATCACATGCACCTTACAAGCCCCCACGGGACGCGTCTTTCATTCCTCGCAGGGAACAAATCCTAAAAGGACGCTAACTACACGCGCCCCTGCAAAAGACGCCATCATCAACAGTGGGCCGTCAAGCACTGGCGCCAACCCCATCCAGATCAGAGTCGGCGACGGCCTCACGAGCCCGCCCTGCTCCAGGAGCGGCGCCGGCTCGGGGGCTCGTAGCTGTCGTCGCTTGTCTCCGGGAGTCGCAAAGAGCTCGCCGGAGTCGCTGGAACCTCCGACGCCTCCGCTGCCTGAGGAGCCGCCAAGGGAGCGGTCGGCGAGCCCAGTCCTCGCCGTAGCAGGGTCCCGACCACCACTCTCGGGGCAGCACTCCAGCCGGCACCCGTTAGCATCGAAGACCTTGAAGAACATCACCGAAGCACAGTCATACTCCAAGTGGATCGCGAGGGCGCCTCTTGTCCTGCAAACCCGGGCGATTTCACTCCAGCCTCGAGTCATGAAACCTCACCCGGGGCAACGACCGCGACCTCTGCCTCGGTCGCGAGGGTGCTGCAGCCGGCATGCTGCAGCCAAAGCTTCAGGAGTTCTCCCTGCGGGATGATGGAGGCGAAGAAGGGAGGAAGGTGAATCCAAGACTGAGGAGGCATGGCGGCGTGGAGCACGAACTCTCGAGAGGATCCCTCAGTGTGGACCCCAGGGGGGACGACCCACACCTTCGTGACCTGTCGGCGCCGACGACGGCGCCGCCCGTGGCGATCAGCGTCGACTCCTTCAGAGCCCTCGATGTGGGCGTACAAGGGAAGCGAGAACCCCGGCGGTGGCCGCTCGCACCAGGGCCTCGACACCACCTGATGGGCCCCCCCGTCCCGGCCGCGGAGGGCGACCCGTTTCTTCAGCGGGAGCGGGTCTGGTTCCTCTCGAGGAGCCTTTCCCTTCTCTGCCGCCGAGAACCGGCGGATCGGAGCCATCACAGCAAGACGGAGCAAGGACCGGGAAGAAGGAGAAGCAAGAAGGGATGGACTGGAAGGGCGCACGTCGTTCCGTACTTATGGTCGGCGAAGGCCAACCTCCAACCTCCATGATCGCAGGTAATCATGACCTGCTTTTCATGCAGGGACTTGTCCAGTCCGTGTAGTTGCCGAGGCACCGTGGGAAGTGGAGGCGCCCACGTCCAGTCAACCGCCACGCGGCGCCCAAGGCCGCAGGCTGTTAGGGCCCGTGGCGCTTCGCTCTTGCCCTTTCGCCTCCCTGCACGGCCAAGTCCGGGCGCGCCTTGCGCTCGGGGGCTACTGTCGGCATTCTGGGAACGGGGGTCCCCAAACTTGCCTGCCTGCGGCCCGGGCGTGGCTCAAAAGGGGGCCCAGCGCGGCCCATCTTCATCAACACAGACCCAAGACCCTCGCGAGGGGCCAAGCCTCGCGGGGCGGACGACACGGAGCTTCCTCAGGCACGGCCTCATCAGGCTGGCTCGCGAGGAGGCGGAGAGATCAAGGCGGGGTACCTCACGAGGTGCCCGTGACGCAAGCCATGACGACCAAAGGCGCCAGGCGGGCGCCAGCCGCGCAGTGTCCTCCTTTCCTCTTTGGTGCAAAGGGAGCAAGCGCAGGCGAGAGCATCAAGCAAAGGCACCCGTTTCGGTGCAACGAGACCAAGACCAGTCCAACGGCAGGGAGGAAGTCATTGTGGAGCCCAAGCCAGCGTCACCACCAGAGCCTTTGGCAGGCGAGGACCAACTTTAGTCAGGATAAGTGTACCAGATGTTCCCCTTCAAAATGGCCAATTGTTGGCGCCCTTCCCGCTCAATATTTGGGAAGAGGCCCAGGGCCTTTGCCTATAAATAGGACTAGCCACCCACAGGGTAGAGGAGAGATCAGAGATCGGATCGGAGATGGGAGATCGGATCGCAATCAAGAAGGGAGAATCTAGAAGCCAAGAGAGAAACTAGCTAGGATCGGATCGAGTAGCATCACACACACAGAGAGAGAGAGAAGGGCGACTGAACTCCTCCTAGCAGTTCATCCCCCCAGCCAAGAACAGACCCTCGTGAGGCTGTTCTTCCTTGTATTGCTCATCATCATCAGCCCAAGAGGCAATCCACCACACCACACACTGGAGTAGGGTATTACACCACAACGGTGGCCCGAACCAGTATAAACCCTGTGTCTCTTGTGCTGTTCTTTCCATAGCTTAGATCTTAGCGAGGCGGAGGGGTGCAGGTAGGTAGAAGGCGAAATCTCCGCGCGCACCCCAGTGTTCAAACCTCAAGGGTCTGCCAGAACCCGAAATCCGACAGAAACCGCCTCGCATGACGCGCTGAGGTGGGATAATGAAACGACTCGGATAAAGGCTTGGTCGTGGTGTGACATGCTACGGAATACGTCAGCAGATTAGATTGGTGTAAATATTATTCTCTCTATGGCAATATGTGGAAACTTATTTTGCAAAGCCGGACACTATCTTTGTGTTCAAAATCTTCTATGAAGTACTTGGAGGAGGAACCCGCCTTGCAATGCCGAAGACAATCTGCGCGCCGGACTCGTCGTCATTGAAGCCTGGTTCAGGGGCTACTGAGGGAGTCCTGGATTAGGGGGTGTTCGGATAGCCGGACTATACCTTCAGCCGGACTCCTGGACTATGAAGATACAAGATTGAAGACTCTGTCCCGTGTCCGGAAGGGACTTTCCTTGGCGTGGAAGGCAAGCTTGGCGATACGGATATGAAGATCTCCTACCATTGTAACCGACTTTGTGTAACCCTAACCCTCTCCAGTGTCTATATAAACCAGAGGGTTTTAGTCCGTAGGACATCGTACACATCAACAATCATACCATAGGCTAGCTTCTAGGGTTTAGCCTCCTCGATCTCGTGGTAGATCTACTCTTGTACTACCCATATCATCAATATTAATCAAGCAGGACGTAGGGTTTTACCTCCATCGAGAGGGCCCGAACCTGGGTAAAACTTCGTGTCCCTTGCCTCCTGTTACCATCCGGCCTAGACACATAGTTCGGGACCCCCTACCCGAGATCCGCCGGTTTTGACACCGACACCAGTGCTTTGCTGGCGAGGTTCATCCTCGTCTTCGCTTGGTGTCTCCCCCCCCCCTTGTGTTCGGCGTTTAGCTTACCGGCCTGCTTGAAGACCCAGCATTCTCTGTGGGTGTGATTTGCAGGTTTATCAGGGGTGCCATGAATCTGACATAGTTTCTCTAGAATCTTGTTTAGGCTAGACGGTCCATCTCTGCTGCCTTTGAAAGGCTTTTTCTGCTGACCTAGTCGAGAGCCCCTGCATCCGACGTTTACCGCCATGTTATCTGGGTTGTCTTCTTTAACACGACGCTTGCTTTTACTGTGTCGTGGTTTTCCATTGACATCCCTGACTTCGGATGTGCTTGGGTTGCTGGTGCTACTGCGGGCTAACCAGCTATCTTCGCCCATGCAAAAGCGGGTCATGAGGCTTGTCAGGGCTGCCATTGTTCTCAGTTTTTCTTGGCCGAGGTGTCTGGCGAGCCATTCGTCTCGGATGCTGTGTTTGAAAGCTGCTAAGGCTTTGGCATCCGGACAGTCGATGATTTGGTTCTTCTTAGTGAGAAACCTGTTCCAAAGCTTTCGGGCTGACTCTCTGGGCTGTTGAATTATATGACTTAAATCGTCTGCATCCGGAGGTCGGATATAGGTCCCTTGAAAAATAGCCCGAAAAGCATCCTCGAGCTCCTCCCAACTTCCAATTGAGTTTTCGGGGAGGCTTTTCAGCCAGTGCCGAGCTGGTCCTTTAAGCTTGAGGGGCAAGTACTTGATGGCATGGAGATCATCTCTGCGAGCCATATGGATATGGAGGATAAAGTCCTCAATCCAGACCCCAGGGTTTGTGGTCCCGTCGTATGCCTCTATGTTCACTGGTTTGAATCCTTCTGGGAATTCGTGGTCCAGCACCTCATCGGTGAAACATAGGGGGTGTGCGCGCTTCCTAGATCCATAGATGGATCTGGTCATGCTGGATTTTTGGCGCAAGTCCTCACGTAGATCGTGTGTTGACTTATGTGCGACCTTGTTAGCCGCTCTATCACGGTCACAAGGTGGTTTATCCGGCCGGTTGGCCGTTTTATTTTTCAGTTGTGTGGGCTCTAAGGCCTCATCGTCGAATTCGGGTAATAGCTTGCGCTTTAGATAGCTTTTTGTGTGGTAACTTCCACCATACTTTTCTTCATTGTCGAGCACTTTGTTCCGCCTGCTGTTGAGCGTATTTTGTGCGGCCTTAAGCCTTTGCTTCTGCTTCTTCAGACTCCTCGCTGTGGCAATAAGCCTGCTGCGGAGGTTCTCTTGTTCCAAGTGCCTTTCCGGGATGATGTGTGCATCTTCGTCTGGACTGTTTTCCTCCCCAGAGGGGGGTTGATGATTTTTGTCCACGGCGTCGCCATGTTCGGACATCAGATCCGTACTATGTTCACCGTTTGCAGCTTCATCGTGCTTTGCCGCCGGGGCAATGTGGTCGTCGTTTCGTCTGGAGTCGACTGCAGTGTTATTTTCTCTTGCGCTGTTATCGCTGTTTTTGCCGAGACGGGATTTGGAGCGGCACCTACGCCGACGCTTTGTTTGCTTCTTGGACGGGTCATCCTCCACTGTCTCCTCCCGTTCCTCGTCATCGTTTTCTTTGGGTGTATCCACCATGTATATGTCATGTGATGAAGTGGCTGTCCAGTGCCTTGTGGGCACTAGTTCCTGATCCTTTCCTGCATCGTCGTCCATGCCGTCGATGTCTTCGGAGTCTAAATCGAGCATGTCGGTTAGATCGTCGACAGTGGCTACTAAGTGGGTGGTGGGTGGGGTGCGAATTTCTTCGTCGTCTGTATCCCCTTCCAGGTGGACATAGTTCGGCCAAGGTTCCCCTGACAAGGAGAGAGACCTTAATGAATTTAGCACATCGCCGAAAGCCGAGTGCTGAAAGATATCCGCGGGAGTAAACTCCATGATCGGTGCCCGATCGGATTCGATAGGCACGGACGCAGGTGGTTCGGAGCCTATGGCCGGGGACGAATCCAATTGTTCGGCAACACGGCTCTCACAAGGGGTGAAGTCAGTATTCGGCTCTATCGCCACTGAGAGTGCGGCCTCCATGGAGGGGTCTATCCACTCGTCCTCGGATGGCGCAATTTGCTCCGGATTGAGGGCCGGAGTAGTTGCAGATGCGATGTCCCAAACACTGTCCGACGGCAGAGTTACGTCATGCTCGTCGTGATTGTGCGGCGCACCTGACATGGGCTCGAATCCATCGAAGATCAAGTCTCCGCGGATGTCGGCAGTGTAGTTTAAGTTTCCAAACCTGGCCTGATGGCCAGGGGCGTAGCTCTTGATCTGCTCCAGATGGCCAAGCGAATTGGCCCGCGGTGTGCAGCCGCCGAATATGAAGATCTGTCCGGGGAGGAAAACCTCACCCTGGACCGCATCGTTACCGATGATCGAAGGAGCCATCGAGCCTTACGGTGACGGCACAGTGGAACTCTCAATGAAAGCACCAATGTCGGTGTCAAAACCGGCGGATCTCGGGTAGGGGGTCCCGAACTGTGCGTCTAAGGCGGATGGTAACAGGAGGCAGGGGACACGATGTTTACCCAGGTTCGGGCCCTCTTGATGGAGGTAATACCCTACGTCCTGCTTGATTGATCTTGATGATATGAGTATTACAAGAGTTGATCTACCACGAGATCGTAGAGGCTAAACCCTAAAAGCTAGCCTATGGTATGATTGTTGTCGTCCTACGGACTAAACCCTCCAGTTTATATAGACACCGGAGGGGGCTAGGGTTACACAGAGTCGGTTACAAGGGAGGAGATCTACATATCTGTATTGCCAAGCTTGCCTTCCACACCAAGGAAAGTCCCATCCGGACACGGGACGAAGTCTTCAATCTTGTATCTTCATAGTCGAACAGTCCGGCCAAAGGATATAGTCCATCTGTCCGGAGACCCTCTAATCCAGGACTCCCTCACTCTCTCTCTCTCTCTCTCACAAGGCCCATGTTAGCCCATTAGTTCCCCCGGGGGTTCCGATAACCCCCCGACACTCCGATAATTATCCGGTGACCCCCAGAACTCATCCGGTGTCCGAATATAGTCATCCAATATACCAATCTTCATGTCTCGACCATTTCGAGACTCCTCGTCATGTCCATGATCACATCCAGGACTCCGAACTATCTTTGGTACATCAAAACACATAAACTCATAATACCGATCATCACCGAACGTCAAGCGTGTGGACCCTACGGGTTCGAGAACTATGTAGACATGACCGAGACATGTCTTCGGTCAATAACAAATAGTGGAACCTGGATGTTCATATTGGCTCCCACATATTCTACGAAGATCTTTATCGGTCAAACCGCATAACGATATATGTTGTTCCCTTTGTCATCGGTATGTTACTTGCCCGCGATTCGATCGTCGGTATCTCAATACCTAGTTCAATCTCGTTACCGGCAAGTCTCTTTACTCATTCCGTAATGCATCATCCCGCAACTAACTCATTAGTCACATTGCTTGCAAGGCTTATAATGATGTGTATTACCGAGAGGGCCCAGAGATACCTCTTCGATACTCAGAGTGACAAATCCTAATCTCGATCTATGCCAACTCAACAAACACCATCGGAGACACCTGTAGAGAATCTTTATAGTCATCCAGCTATGTTGTGACGTTTGATAGCACACTAAGTGTTCCTCCGGTATTCGGGAGTTGCATGATCTCATAGTCATAGGAATATGTATAAGTTATGGAGAAAGCAATAGCAACAAACTAAATGATCATCGTGCTAAGCTAACGGATGGGTCAAGTCAATGACATCATTCTCTAATATTGTGATCCCGTTAATCAAATGAAAACTCATGTCTATGGTTAGGAAACATAACCATCATTGATTCAATGAGCTAGTCAAGTAGAGGCATACTAGTGACATTTTGTTTGTCTATGTATTCACACATGTACTAAGTTTCCAGTTAATACAATTCTAGCATGAATAATAAACATTTATCATGATATAAGGAAATATAAATAACAACTTTATTATTGCCTCTAGGGCATATTTCCTTCATGGATGTCTTATGGTCCAAAAAAATCCACAAAAAGTTTCGTTGCGTTTGGACTCCGTTTGATATTGATTACCGCGATGTAAAAAACATGCAAAAACAGCAACCGGCACTTGGCACTATGTCAATAAGTTAGTACCAAAAAATGATATTAAATGACTATAAAATGATTATAAAACATCCAAGAATGATAATATAACAACATGGAACAATAAAAACTTATAGATACGTTGGAGACGTATCAAGTACCCATACCACGACGTGACGTGTAGTTTTTCTGCCATCCACGACTCTCTAGGAAGTTGGAGATCATCACGTTTGCATCGTGGAACTCCTCTAGAGAGATGTCAGATTCCAAGCTGGCGATGGCCCATTCATCACAAACCATTGGGAGATTGCCACCGACCACCACATATCCAAGCCGGGCATGAAGAGGACCAGACAACACCACCATAGTGCGGGCTGGGACGTGGGGGAAAGGGTTGCAATGGCTAGAACTCCGTTGTTTCTAAGCTTGGATTGATTGAAGTGATAGGAATATGACGAGGAGAAGAGGGAGGCGAAGAGGCCTATGGAGGGGCATGGGATTTATTGTGCCGAGTATATACCGGTTGTTGACCTGTTAAGTCTGTCCATATTTTTTCTTGTTGAAACAAAATCTCATAATACTTATAACAAACATGACATCTATTTTTCTTGTAGCAATCTGCATAGAAATGACCATATCCAAGGCATCAATAACAGAAGCGATTTTCACGACCAAAATAATCGAAAGATAAATCAGACTCTTTAGTTTCCCGGTTGTTGGGATGGATGGAGGCGCTTCATAGAGGCCGACCCAACACTATTGTCCTTCGGAGTGGCAGAATTTGAATTGCCATTAAGCCCATCACCTGCCAATCCGCTATGCATGGAAGTTTGTTGAGTACGTGCATGGTCAGCATGATTAATCCGATCAGAGATCACACGTTCAAGATTTCTAACTCTAATCAGGATGGAGTTTGCACCAATCAATGGATGATTCACATGATGATTATTACCAATATTAGAGAATCCAGGTTCATTGGCGCATAGTTTCTAGAAATCCTTTGATAAACCTGCTTAATAGAGGCTGGCCAATGTGACATAGGTTTTTGTATGAGATCATAGTCCATTTTGCGTCTTGTTCAACATACCATTATTTCTCCTTAAAATTCCAATTTGGTCCGCCACTGCCCCATAGATGGAATAAGCATGTGAACATATGTAACACCCTCGATGCGACTATAGCTCCCATGTGTCGAGGCACGACTTAGAGGCATAATCGCATTGAAGGCAATGTCGCAAGTTAGGCAATCTTCACAACATCCCATGTAATATAAATAATAAAGGGAAGAAACATAGTTGGCTTACACTCGCCATGTCAATCAAAGTACATAAATAGAATTACAACATCCAAACACTCATGGCCCGACTACGGCGCCAAAATAAAAGATAACCCAACATGCGACACGGTCCCGATCACCCCAACTGGGCACCACTACTGATCATCAGGGAAAGACACGTAGTATCGTCGTGAGTCCTCGTCAAACTCCCACTTGAGCTCAAGCGCGTCATCTGGAGCGGAATCATCAGGCCCTGCATCTGGTTTGGAAGTAATCTGTGAGCCATAGGGACTCAGCAATCTCGCACCCTCGCGATCAAGACTATTTAAGCTTAATAGGTAAGGCAAGAAAAAAATATGTGGAGCTGCAGCAAGCGACTAGCATATATGGTGGCTATCCTGTTCGCAAAAGAGAGCGAGAAGAGGAGGCAAAGCGCAAGCGAGCAACTAGAGAACAACCTGCGCAAGCATTACTCCAACACCGTGTTCACTTCCCGGACTCCGCCGAGAAGAGACCATCACGGTAACTCACACTGTTGATTCATTTTAATTAAGTTAAGGTTCAAGTTATCTACAACCGGACATTAACAAATTCCCATCTGCCCATAACCGCGGGCACGGCTTTCGAAAGTTCAAATCCTTGCAGGGGAGTCCCAACTTAGCCCATGACAAGCTCTCACGGTCAACGAAGGAATAGACCTCCTCCCGAGACGTTCCGATCAGACTCGGTATCCTCGGTTCTACAAGACACTTCGACAAGTTAAAACAAAACCAGCAACACCGCCCGAATGTGCCGACAAATCCCGATAGGAGCTGCACATATCTCGTTCTCAGGGCACACTCAGATAGGTCAAGCTATGAGTAAAACCAACCCTCGAGTTTCCCCGAGGTGGCCCCGCAGGCTGCCTGGTTCGGACCAACACTCAGAGGAGCATTGGCCCGGGGGGGTTTAAATAAGATGACCCTCGGGCTCCGGAAACCCAAGGGAAAAAGAGGCTAGGTGGCAAATGGTAAAACCAAGGTTGGGCATTGCTGGAAAAGCTTTAATCAAGATGAACTATCAAGGGGTTCCCATTATAACCCAACCGCGTAAGGAACGCAAAATCTGGGAACATAACACCGATATGACGAAAACTAGGGCGGCAAGAGTGGAACAAAACACTAGGCGAGAGGCCGAGCCTTCCACCCTTTACCAAGTATATAGATGCATTAAGATAACATGGCAATATAATGATATCCCAACAAGTAAATAATGTTCCCACAAGGAACGGTCTCCAATCTTCACCTGCAACGAGCAACGGTATAAGAGGGGCTGAGCAAAGCGGTAACATAGCCAATCAATGGTTTGCTAGGACATGGTGGGTTAGAGGTTTGACATGGCAATTTGGGAGGCATGAAAGCAAGTGGTAGTCATCGTAGCATAGGCATGGCAAAAGAGCGAGCATCTAGCAAAGCAAAGATAGTAGTGATTTCGAGGGTATGATCATCTTGCCTGCAAAGTTGTCAGAGTTGACTGGATCCTCGAAAGCAAACTCAACGGGCTCCTCGTTAGCGTAAGCGAACTCGTCTCCCGGCTCTACCCAAACAAGACAAACAAGCAACAGACACAAATCAACCACCTGGTGCAAGGACAAACAACGATCAGTTAAAGCATGGTAGCAAACATCTGTCTGATATAACCATTTCCGTTCATGGAAAAACCTGTTTCAGCACCATTTTCTCTCACGATCTAGTGCTTATGACGGATCTCTCTCTCAGTGCAATACACACTCGAATCAAGAACCTCGAGCCATCAACCTGTGTAAACCATAGTCTACCAGCTGTGGAAGATTGATAGAAATCTTCTTTATGATGAGATACAAATGAAAAGAGACGGCCGGGAATCCCTGAAAGCTTAAGCTGTTTTGATAATGTGAAGCCATATTTGCACTAATCATCTGCACCCCGAGTCTCGCTTTTTACAGCAAAGTAGCCACTGCTAAACCTGCACACACACAGCATGAACCTGCGTACCATAGCACCCTACATACGGCCTCAAACCAGTGAAATGGCAGCGCACATCACCGATTCAAGTCGAAGCCTAACACAAACCAGTCCTAGCTTATGTGAGCGTGACGGGCCACTCATACCACTATATAAAACAGCTTCAAACTAAGTTGCAAAAAAGCATTTGACACCACAGATCATTCTTGAGCAGCTCACTAGATCCACTTCTCTGAGAGCACTGCCGGAATTCGATCAGCTCACAACTGTCTTTAATAGTCACGCAACAAAACTACATGCCAGGACCTGAACATGGCAAAGTAAAGCAGATGCATGGAGCTACTCAAAGAGCTTAACAAAAGTCCCTTAGTGACCTTGAGCCAAAAGGGATCAGAAAATACAATTGCAAGCATGTGAACATGGCAAAAACATAATCAGATCATCAGACTTAGTGAAAACTGGAGCATGCTGAAACAGATATCAAGTAGGCATGTTTACGAGCTCGATGCACTCACTCACAGAGCAAGTCATGACAATCTAAGCATACACCCATCAAGAATACACAAAATACAAGCTAGACATGGCAAGAACAATAACATAGCATGCACGGATCAACTACAACATCCTCGGCAAAATTGCTAACAAGTAGACAATCTGCCCAGATTCACGAAATGACAAAAGTAGAGCTCGATTGACTCAAGCTAGGGTGCTCCATAATTGCAAACAAAGACATGGATGGATAGAGCACTACAAGATTAACAAAACATCCTTACTGATCATCCTCAAAAGAGGCACGGATCACTAGGAAACAACATGAACATATGGCCATATGAGATAAACAGCTCAAGGACTTAGTGGAAATGCCAAGTCCCTGAAATCAGCATTAACAAATGCCTCGCTTTGCAAGCTTGTGCTAGTCACCACACACATCACAAAAATACATGGGTTGCACCTCTGGATAGATGGCAAAACATATAACAAAACACATGTAGAGCTCCTGGGTATATCATGCACACAATAATCATGGCAAAAATGACAAATATCTAACTGGAGCAGCAGATCTGACAATTATCTCAAATAGCATTCTTCCAACAGCATTTATGGCATCAAGATGAACTCAAATGAAAATGATGCAATGAGATGAAATGATGTACTCTCTGAGACGAACATTTTGATATGCTATATGCCCAAAACGGAGCTACGGATGAGGAGTTACGGCACGATGAACATAGCAAATTATTAGGGTTTCGGGGATAAAAAGTCAACCGCGAGTTTTAGATCTCATATCTGGCACTGTAGATGCACTGTAGCAGCTCGAGGTCGCCGGCGAAAATGGAGCTGCGGTGGCCAGACTTTCCGTTGCGGTGAGGAGGAAGGAGAGGGAGCCAGATGGGGAGGACGGCGAGGCGCGGTGGTGCGGCGTACTCCGGGCGGCGTGGTGGCGGCGGTGGTCGGCACCGGCGGGAGGAAGCAGCCGCGGCGGAGCTTTCTCCGGCCGGCGAGGTGCGAGGCGGCTGGCACGGCTCCGGTCGCCGGCGTCGGCGGAGATGGTGGCAGGGCCGGGCGAAGAGGGAGGCGGGGCGAAGATGGCGGCGGTGGCCGCGATGGGCCTCGGGGGCCCGGCTCGGGCCTCCCGGGCCGACGGCGGAGGAAGGCGGCGATGGGCCACATGGCGCGCCCCGGTCGGCCGGAGGTGGCGGCGGACGTTGTCCGGCCGGGGACGGACGTGTCCGGCCGGCGCGAGGTGTTTCTTTAGGGTTTGGACGGGGAGATCCGAAATTTGGAATGGGGGAGGTATATATAGGCATAGAGGGAGCTAGGAGTGTCCAAATGAGGTGCGGTTTTCGGCCACGTGACCGTGATCGAACGCTCTAGAAGATGGAGAAGGTTTTGGTGGGTTTTGGGCCAAATTGGAGGGGTGTTGGGCTGCAACACACACGAGGCCTTCTCGGAACCTCGGTTAACCGTTGGAGCATCAAACGAAGTCCAAATGGTACAAAACTTGACAGGCGGTCTACCGGTAGTAAACCAAGGCCGCTTGGCAAGTCTCGGTCCAATCCGGAAATTTTTAATCCCCACACACGAAAGAAAGGTAGAAGTGACCATCGGAGGAGAACGAAGCGCCGGAATGCAAAACGGACAACGGGGAAAAATCTCGAATGCATGAGACGAACACGTATACAAATGCAATGCACATGATGCCATGATATGAGATGCATGACAACGACAACAACACACGGAGACAAAAACCCGAACCCGAGAAAATAAAATAACTTAACGCCGGAAACGGCAAGAGTTGGAGTACATATTGGGTAAATCACATCCGGGGTGTTACAACACTCCACCACTACGAAAGGATCTCGTCCTGAGATCTAGGACTGAAAGAACGTTGGGTACTCAGAACGGAGGTGATCCTCGCGTTCCCAGGTAGCTTCATGGTCGGAATGGTGTGACCACTTGACTTTGAGGAATTTGATTGACTTGTTGCGAGTCTTGCGTTCAGTCTCTTCAAGAATAGCAACGGGGTGCTCACGATAAGAGAGATCTTCTTGGATCTCAATGTCCTCTAAGTTGACGGTGTGGTCAGGAGTCTTGAAGCACTTTCGAAGCTGAGAGACATGGAACACATCATGAACATTTGCAAAGTTTGAAGGGAGCTCGAGTTGATAGGCGAGATCGCCTCTCTTGCTGACAATCTTGAAAGGTCCCACGTATCTAGGGGAAAGCTTCCCTTTGATACCGAAGCGACAAGTACCTTTCATAGGAGAGACGCGGAGGTAAACATGATCTCCGATCTCGAAAGCCAAATCACGGTGCTTACTATCATAGTAGCTCTTCTGGCGGGATTGGGCTGCTTTGAGGTTATCTCGAATGACTTTGCACATTTCCTCTGCCTCTATGATTAAGTCATTACCCAAAAGCTGACGTTCACCGGTTTCGGACCAGTTGAGAGGGGTACGGCACTTCCTGCCATACAGAATTTCAAAAGGGGCCTTGCCCGAACTTGCTTGAAAACTGTTGTTGTAGGAGAATTCAGCATAAGGAAGACAATCCTCCCACTTCATGCCGAAAGAGATCACACAATCCCTGAGCATATCTTCAAGAATCTGATTGACATGCTCGACTTGACCGCTAGTTTGAGGATGGAAAGCTGTGCTGAAGCGGATGTTGGTGCCCATGGCCTTCTGAAAAGAATCCCAAAACTTGGAGGTAAAGATGTTGCCACGGTCTGAAGAGATCACTTGTGGAATACCGTGCAGAGAGACAATCCGAGAGGTATAGAGCTCCGCCAATTGAGCTGCAGTGATTGACTCTTTGATAGGCAGAAAGTGAGCCACTTTAGTGAGTTTGTCGATGACAACGAATATAGCATCATTGGCACATTTGGACTTTGGAAACCCAGTCACGAAGTCCATTTCAATGTGGTAAAACTTCCATTCTGGAATGGCAAGAGGTTGGAGGAGACCAGCTGGCCTTTGGTGTTCTTCCTTCACTCTTCTGCAGACATCACATTCATTCACGAATTGAGCAATCTCGCGCTTCATTCGAGTCCACCAATAAGCCTGCTTGAGGTCCTGATACATCTTCGTGCTCCCAGGGTGGATGGAGAGGAGAGAATTGTGAGCCTCGTTCATGATCACTTTACGAAGGTCACCTTTGGGCACAACAATATGATCCTCGAAGAAGAGAGTATCCTTGTCATCAAGGCGGTAGCACTTGTACTTGGGTTGACTCTTGGCAATCCCAATCTTCACCTTTTTCACCATAGCATCAAGAAGCTGAGCTTGGCGAATTTGGTCTTCCAAGGTAGGAGAGACTTGAAGGTTTGCGAGGAAACCTTGAGGAACAACTTGCAGATTAAGTTTGCGGAAAGCTTCACAAAGCTCGGGTTGATAAGGCTTGAGAATCAGACTGTTGCAGTAAGCCTTTCTGCTCAATGCGCCAGTAATCACATTGGCCTTGCCTGGAGTATACTCGATACTCGGATTATACTCTTGAATCATTTCGACCCATCGAGTCTGCCTGAGGTTGAGATTAGGCTGAGTGAAGATGTACTTGAGACTCTTGTGGTCAGTGAAGATGTCCACTTTTCTTCCCAATAAGAGATGTCTCCAAGTCAAAAGAGCATGCACAACTGCCGCCAACTCGAGATCATGAGTGGGGTAGTTCTTCTCGTTGGGCTTCAATTGGCGAGAGGTATAAGCAACAACTTTCTTCTCTTGCATCAACACTGCACCAAGACCTTGGAGAGAGGCATCACAAAAGACCTCGTACGGCTTGGATTCATCAGGAGGAGTCAGAACTAGAGCAGTGATCAATTTCTCTTTCAAAGTTTTGAAAGCAATGTCACACTCCGGAGACCAAACGTACTTGACGTGCTTCTGGAGAAGATTTGAGAGAGTCTTCGCGATCTTAGAAAAGTTTTCAACAAATCTTCGATAATAGCTTGTGAGACCGAGGAAGCTACTGAGTTGCTTCACGTTCTGAGGAGGTTCCCAATTCACAATTGCAGACACCTTCTCAGGATTCACCGCAATGCCCTTGGCAGAGATGATATGACCAAGATAAAGAACCTCATCGAGCCAAAATTCGCACTTGGAGAACTTGGCGTAGAACTAATGTTCCCTCAGCTTATCGAGTACCAAACGCAAGTGCTTGGCATGATCTTCCTTGTTCTTCGAGAAAACCAGAATGTCGTCAAGATAGACCAAAATGAAGTCATTGGTGTAGGCGTTGAAGATGAAGTTCATCATGCGAGAGAACGTCGGAGGAGCGTTGACGAGGCCAAAAGACATGACATGTATTCATATGAACCATAGCTTGTCCTGAAAGCCGTCTTGGGAATATCTTGCTCACGGATTCGAATCTGATGATAACCCATACGGAGATCAAGCTTGGAGAATACTTGGGCACCTTTGAGTTGTTCGAACAGCTCGTTGATGTTGGGAAGTGGGTATTTGTTCTTGATGGTCTTCTTGTTCAATGGACGGTAGTCAACACAAAGTCGGTCCGTTCCATCCTTCTTCTTCACAAAAAGAACACCACAACCCCATGGAGAAGAACTAGGCTGGATGAGACCCATTCTCTCTTGAATATCGAGTTGCTTCTTCAGCTCCTTCAACTCTTCAGGTCCGAGCTTGTAAGGACGCTTGCACACTGGTTCCGTGCCAGGCTCAAGATCAATGACGAATTCAAATGGCCAGTGTGGAGGCATTCCTGGAAGCTCTTCTGGAAAGACGTCTTGATATTCGCAAATGACTGGAATCTGCGAGATAGCATCTAGTTCACCCTTCTCATTGAGAGAAAATAGACGGATGGTATCATCACGAGCGGCAAAGACAATTACATCCTCAGGCGAATGAGTCAATTGAATCTGTCTGGCTGCACAATCAAGATGCGCCTTGTGCTTAGAAAGCCAATCCATTCCGAGAATAAGATCAATATCCGAGTTACCAAGAACCATTGGGGAAGAAAGGAACTTGTAGTCGCCCAAGGTGATAGTAACATCTGGCACCTCCAGACTTGCATTCAAACATTTTCCAGGAGAAACGATATCCATTTGTTTACCCAAATGAGAAGAAACGAACTCATGCTTGGTAAAAAATGGCTTTGACATGAAACAATGCGATGCACCAGTGTCAAAAAGAACTCTTGCGGGAATATCGTTAACAGGAAGGTTACCCATGATGACATCTGACGAGTCCTCTGCCTGAGCTGCGTTCATCAAGTTGACCTTGGTGTGCTTGGGATTATGCTTGACCACAGTTGTACTTGCCGATCTCACAGGAGGAGGAGGAGGAAGACGCCTCTGATTGAAGCATTTGTTGGCATAGTGACCCTTCTGTTGGCACTTGTTGCACGTGACCTCTGAAAGCGGACGGTGATACGGAGCACTTGATCTTGGAGCTTGAGACGAAGTCTTGTTCTAAAAGCCAGGGTTGGGTGGGTGGGAAGATCCACTGCCACCTTTGCTCTTCTGCTGATACGGCTGACGGAACGGAGGAGGAAGAAGCCAAAACTTCTGCTGCTTGGCTACTTGAGTAGAGGAAGAAGGAGTAGCATCTCTGAATCGCTTCTTGGAAGCATCACACCTCAGTTGAGCGGCCTCTTGCTTCAATGCCATGTTGTAGAACTCATCGTACCTCAAGGGCTCAAAGAGAACAAGAGCTAGCTAAATTTCTTCCCTGAGACCACCCTTGAACTGGTATATCATGCTCTTCTCATCAGGGACGTCCTGCTTAGCAAAGCAGGCGAGCTTCTGAAACAACTTGTTGTAGTCATAGACAGAAAAAGAGCCTTGCTTCAGGTTGCGAAATTCCTCACGCTTGCTTTCAACCACACTCTGAGGAATATGATGAGCTTTGAAGTCTTGACGGAATTCATCCCAGGTAATAACAAGGCCTCCTCTGGAATCCTTGTACTGCTGGAACCATTCTGCAGCTTGGTCTTTGAGTTGGAAGGAAGCGAACTTGACAAAGTCCTCAGGCCTGACGTTACTACACTCGAAATGCTTGCATAGATCCACGAGCCAATCATCAGCATCAGTTGCCTCAACACAATTGCTGAAAGTCTTTGGCCCGTTAGCAAGGAACTGGTTGAGTGTAGTAAAGTGATTCTGATTGTTGCCTTGGTTGCCTTGGTTTGCTTGATTGCGCTCTTGAAGAATTTGCATGATCAACTGTGTGTTTGCATTGGTTGCGGCCATCACAGCTTGCCATGCCTCCGGAGGAGGTGGAGGTGGTGGCGGATCCTGATTCTGATTCTGATTGGTGCTCTTAGCGGGAGCCATCCTGAAGAGGTTGACCACCGTTAGCACATTGACAGATAAAATGAAGCTGAATCAAACGGTTTGAAAATTGCAACATATAGTCTTCACATCCGAACAAAATGAACAAATGCATTCCTCTTGAAATGGTCACATATCCATAAATTGAGAAGCCACTTAGAATTTAGGTAGAGAAATAAATCAACAAGGTACGGATCAAGAACGAATACTCGGTAAGAAATCCCAATCTCAAACCAAATATCCGTGGAAGAAGAGCTAAAGCTACTTGAATTCCCACCTATGAAACTCCCGAACCTTTCCGGTTATGCAATCAGGTGTTGGGGATACAGGGGAAGCATAATATCTCACCCAATTCTAGCAAATCCTACATCCAGCTGTATCCATCCTTCAACACATAACCGAGAAGACTTCGGAAACCATCTACCTCAACCTTCGAAAAGCATCCATTATACAAGTTATGGCGATACTCCCGAACTCCCGCCCCAGTACTGGGTGGCGTCGAGGTTATCTCACCAACGAACTGCATAAAAGAGATTTTCGATGTCGGCGAACTAAACTCAGGTATTTCAGAACTGCAACGATAAAATTATGACGACAACACCTCGGAGCTCAACTCCCCGGGACACTGCCACAAAACCCCTGACAGGAGGCACCAAGACAATGTTCTCGTCACAAAACCATCGGAACGATTCCAAAATACCCGCGTGATCCTAAAAAAAATTTAGTGAAATTTGAGAAGAGAAGAGTCAAAACTCTACGCCATGATGCCTTACCAGAGCAATGAGGAGACTGAGAAGTAAAAAGAATTCCTAAACTCTATGATATATAATTCCTAAATGACTCAAAACATTTTTCTAGACACAACTCGGCCGCTAATAACGATCAAGCAATGGGGGCTCCTAAGGTCGGGGAAGGCTCTGATTACCAACTTGTAACACCCTCGATGAGACTATAGCTCCCACGTGTTGAGGCACGACTTAGAGGCATAATCGCATTGAAGGCAATGTCGCAAGTTAGGCAATCTTCACAACATCCCATGTAATATAAATAATAAAGGGGAGAAACATAGTTGGCTTACACTCGCCACGTCAATCAAAGTACATAAATAGCATTACAACATCCAAACACTCATGGCCCGACTACGGCGCCAAAATAAAAGATAACCCAACATGCGACACGGTCCCGATCACCCCAACTAGGCACCACTACTGATCATCGGGGAAAGACACGTAGTATCGTCGTGAGTCCTCGTCGAACTCCCACTTGAGCTCAAGCGCGTCATCTGGAGCGGAATCATCAGGCCCTGCATCTGGTTTGGAAGTAATCTGTGAGCCATAGGGACTCAGCAATCTCGCACCCTCGCGATCAAGACTATTTAAGCTTAATAGGTAAGGCAAGAAAAAAATATGTGGAGCTGCAGCAAGCGACTAGCATATATGGTGGCTATCCTGTTCGCAAAAGAGAGCGAGAAGAGGAGGCAAAGCGCAAGCGAGCAACTAGAGAACAACCTGCGCAAGCATTACTCCAACACCGTGTTCACTTCCCGGACTCCGCCGAGAAGAGACCATCACAGTAACTCACACTGTTGATTCATTTTAATTAAGTTAAGGTTCAAGTTATCTACAACCGGACATTAACAAATTCCCATCTGCCCATAACCGCGGGCACGGCTTTCGGAAGTTCAAATCCCTGCAGGGGAGTTCCAACTTAGCCCATGACAAGCTCTCACGGTCAACGAAGGAATAGACCTCCTCCCGAGACGTTCCGATCAGACTCGGTATCTCGGTTCTACAAGACACTTCGACAAGTTAAAACAAAACCAGCAACACCGTCCGAATGTGCCGACAAATCCCGATAGGAGCTGCACATATCTCGTTCTCAGGGCACACTCAGATAGGTCAAGCTACGAGTAAAACCAACCCTCGAGTTTCCCCGAGGTGGCCCCGCAGGCTGCCTGATTCGGACCAACACTCAGAGGAGCACTGGCCCGGGGGGTTTAAATAAGATGACCCTCGGGCTTCGGAAACCCAAGAGAAAAAGAGGCTAGGTGGCAAATGGTAAAACCAAGGTTGGGCATTGCTGGAAAAGCTTTAATCAAGACGAACTATCAAGGGGTTCCCATTATAACCCAACCGCATAAGGAACGCAAAATCCGGGAACATAACACCGATATGACGGAAACTAGGGCGGCAAGAGTGGAACAAAACACTAGGCGAGAGGCCGAGCCTTCCACCCTTTACCAAGTATATAGATGCATTAAGATAACATGGCAATATAATGATATCCCAACAAGTAAATAATGTTCCCACAAGGAACGGTCTCCAATCTTCACCTGCAACTAGCAACGCTATAAGAGGGGCTGAGCAAAGCGGTAACATAGCCAATCAACGGTTTGCTAGGACATGGTGGGTTAGAGGTTTGACATGGCAATTTGGGAGGCATGAAAGCAAGTGGTAGGCATCGTAGCATAGGCATGGCAAAAGAGCGAGCATCTAGCAAAGCAAAGATAGTAGTGATTTCGAGGGTATGATCATCTTGCCTGCAAAGTTGTCAGAGTTGACTGGATTCTCGAAAGCAAACTCAACGGGCTCCTCGTTAGCGAACTCGTCTCCCGGATCTTCCCAAACAAGACAAACAAGCAACAAGGACACAATCAACCACGTGCAAGGATCAAACAGTATGATGCAAACATGGTATGCTATGCGGGATGCGATATGTGATGCATATGCAAGATTTGACAAGGAATGCATGAACCTGGCCTCAACTTGGAAAACCAAGTGTTCCACTGGAAAGATGAGATGAAATCGCTTGAAAACGATATAAAGAACGCCGGAATCGGAGCTACGGTTTGGAAATGGCAAGCAATTCAAATATGGCACCGGCTGCGATTTACAGCAAGTAGCCATCTAAATGCAACAAGATGAACATGCTACAGCACCCAAACATGGCATCAAAATACATGGCAGGAATCCATTCATGAAGCTTAACAAAAGTCTAGCACTGAGCTACGGCCAATTCATCCATTAACAGGTTCAAACAAGCATGGCAAAAATGCATTTGACAAACAGATTTCAGACTTAGTGAAATTAACACTTGTCTGGAATTTCAAGATCAGATAGCACTCTTTGGAGCAACAAAACTACATGCTACAGGACCTGAACATGGCAAAGTAAAGCATGGCATGGAGCTACTCAAAGAGCTTAACAAAAGTCTCTTAGTGACCTTGAGCTAAAAGGGATTAGAAAATACATTTGCAAGCATGTGCACATGGCAAAAACATAATCAGTTCTCAGACTTGGTGAAAACTGGAGCATGCTGAAACAGATATCAAGTAGGCATGTTTATGAGCTCGATGCACTCACTACAGAGCAAGTCATGACAATCTAAGCATGCACCCATCAAGAATACACAAAATACAAGCTAGACATGGCGAGAACAATACCATAGCATGCACGGATCAACTACAACATCATCGGCAAAATCGCTAACAAGTAGACAATCTGCCCAGATTCACGAAATGACAAAAGTAGAGCTCGATTGACTCAAGCTAGGGTGCTCCATAATTGCAAACAAAGACATGGATGGATAGAGCACTACAAGATTAACAAAACATCCTTACTGATTATCCTCAAAAAAGGCACGGATCACTAGGAAACAACACGAACATATGGCCATATGAGATAAACAGCTCAAGGACTTAGTGGAAATGCTAAGTCCCTGAAATCAGCATTAACAAATGCCTCGCTTTGCAAGCTTGTGCTAGTCACCACACACATCACAAAAATACATGGGTTGCACCTCTGGATAGATGGCAAAACATATAACAAAACACATGTAGAGCTCCTAGGCATATCACGCGCACAATAATCATGGCAAAAATGACAAATATCTAATTGGAGCAGTAGATCTGACAATTATCTCAAATAGCATTCTTCCAACAACATTTCGGGCATCAAGATGAACTCAAATGAAAATGATGCAATGAGATGAAATGATGTACTCTCTGAGACGAACATTTTGATATGCTATATGCCCAAAACGGAGCTACGTATGAGGAGTTATGGCACGATGAACATAGCAAATTATTAGGGTTTCGGGGATAAAAGGTCAACCGCGAGTTTTAGATCTCAGATCTGGCACTGTAGATGCACTGTAGCAGCTCGAGGTCGCCGGCGAAAATGGAGCTGCGGTGGCCGGACTTGCCGTGGCAGTGAGGAGGAAGGAGAGGGAGCCGGATGGGGAGGACGGCAAGGCGCGGTGGCGCGGCGTACTCCGGGCGGCGTGGTGGCGGCGGTGGTCGGCACCGGCGGGAGGAAGCAGCCGCGGCGGAGCTTGCTCAGGCCGGCGAGGTGCGAGGCGGCCGGCGCGGCTCTGGTCGCCGGCGTCGGCGGAGATGGTGGCGGGGCCAGGCGAAGAGGGAGGCAGGGCGAAGATGGCGGCGGTGGCCGCGATGGGCCTCGGGGGCCCGGCTCGGGCCTCCCGGGCCGGCGGCGGAGGAAGGCGGCGATGGGCCACGTGGAGCGCCACGGTTGGCCGGAGGCGGCGGCGGACGTTGTCCGGCCGGGGACGGACGTGTCCGGCCGGCGCGAGGTGTTTTTTTTAGGGTTTGGACGGGGAGATCCGAAATTTGGAATGGGGGAGGTATATATAGGCATAGAGGGAGCTAGGAGTGTCCAAATGAGGTGCGGTTTTCGGCCACGCGATCGTGATCGAACGCTCTAGAAGATGGAGAAGGTTATGGTGGGTTTTGGGCCAAATTGGAGGGGTGTTGGGCTGCAACACACACGAGGCCTTCTCGGTCCCTCGGTTAACCGTTGGAGCATCAAACGAAGTCCAAATGATACGAAACTTGATAGGCGGTCTACCGGTAGTAAACCAAGGCCACTTGGCAAGTCTCGGTCCAATCCGGAAATGTTTAATCCCCACACACGAAAGAAAGGTAGAAGTGACCACCGGAGGAGAACGAAGCGCCGGAATGCAAAACGGACAACGGGGAAAAAGCTCGAATGCATGAGACGAACACGTATGCAAATGCAATGCACATGATGCCATGATATGAGATGCATGACAACGACAACAACACACGGAGACAAAAACCCGAACCCGAGAAAATAAAATAACTTAACGCCGGAAACGGCAAGAGTTGGAGTACATATTGGGTAAATCACATCCGGGGTGTTACAACATATCACACGAAAAAAATTTCTTAACTACAAGATAGAAACCCATTGCCTTGAAGCAGACCGAGAAATGAAAAATGTTGCCATGAACATGGGAAACATTCGGTGAATCATATCCACCTGCCGTGCAAGCCGAGAGAGCCAAACTCACATTGACTGGATCCAAGATAAATGAAGAGCGGTCAAAAGAATCCACCAAGAGAAATCCATAGGACAGTGACACGGGGCTGACCAAAGTGGAGAAGATATCATGAACCTTGCTTCTGAATTGATGTCCAAAAGAGAAATCCAGATGATGAGCAATGGAGTGTGCATCAATCAATGGCTCCATTGGAATGGATGTGGATTCTAGTGGAGGAGTGAGGTGGTGTTTGGACATGACCATAAACCATGCAATATTGTATATAAAGCTTCTCAAAACTAAAAAGCGAGCCATTGTGTCGGCTAGTGTGGAGCGAGCATTGTAGGGGCGCCTTGGTCATGTTTACCGCGAGACCAATGTGATGCTTGCCCATGTCAAGTGGGATGGGCATCATTAATCACGACCAGAAATTTGAAAATCAACAATGAAAAATGTAAGGTTTTATTATTTATTATTTTTATACACCAAGTCTTTCTTTATTATTCCCTCCGGTTTTCTGCATACTAGCTCTTTAACCCATCCTTGCGGTAGACCACATGGGTTGAACTCCACTTTTGCTAGAATCTACAAAGTAAGGAAGAAAATTAGCTTTGAAAAGCAAAATCATTACAAACATATATAATTACTTATGTACTAATAGCAAGAAATACACATTATCTTGGATGCTTGTCTCGCATTGTCCATCTGTAACACATTTGGATATGTTCATTTCCTTAGCATAGAGTAGTAAATCTTCTTTAGAAAGTAACCATACTCCCAATGCTGAGTAAATATAAAACTATTTCCGAAACTAAGAAAATCCTAATATGGCCATTTTATATTATTATTCTCCTGGGGCAAATGAAAGAATGAAATACTACCTTGTACATGTTGTCCATCTTCTCACCCTCTCCTCTGAGCTCAACCAACCAACCATTTGGAAGCCATTGGTGTGCGTTATGCATACCATGGTAGAATGGCACATCGATCATGGATATAATAATAATAAAATATAGGGACCTCGTCATAGTAAGAAAAATATACATATCCATATTGAAGAAAAGGCAGTTCAGGACCTCTTCCTTCATCCTGAATTTGACCCTCAACACATGAGAAATAAAATACTAGAAGGAAACCAAAGCAACAAGGAAAATAAATCAGATCTCTCAAGCAAATAAAACAACAAAAACTAGCAAAAAACATACAAACACGTATAAATCATGAATATGTGTTAAACCAACCGAAGAAGGTGTATCTTTGCATATGTTTTAGTAGTATACATCATACCTTATACATGGCGCATCATCACCACATTTGACCTCCATGATCCAACCATCCGGGAGCCAATCCGGTGGCTCCTCCGCACCATCTCCCACCTTGTCCTTGACATATTCTAGTAGTTTCACTTCCTCACCATATGAGATCGAGTCTTCCACTCCACAACTCGGGAAACTCTCACCCTTCTGTTTCGACCCCTCTTCTGATTTTCATAGATCCAAAAGATCATGAGAAAGAGACCGTTGGGTAACGAGAGAAAGATAAATAAACAATGTGTAGGATCATTGTTGGTGTGAGCTAGCATTCTCCAATGTGAACCATGTGACCAACATTGGGTGACAAGTTTTGACTGATAGTACTATAGACAATTCATTAAATGTGGTGACCGGAGTAACCTAATGGCATGTAAATTAAAGTATTACTATTCATTTGGGAGTCTGTAAAAACAAGAATAGTGTGGAGAAGAAATACCAGTCGTAAAACATCAAAAGAAAACAAACCAGCCTCCTTACTAAAACTGATAGAATAGCGTCACGTGTTAAATAATGAGATGGAGCATAGACACCTTTTTCGTGAATCAATAGAGTGTACACTTGTATTCATATTTTTATTCGTGAAGTGTACCCTCTATTATTGTGTATGTTCACTACTAAAAAATGTGTTTGTATGTAGGTTTACATTGTATTAACTTCCATTAACTGTTGTGGCCAAAGAACAACGAACTTTTTACATGTCATGAATAATATTTTAAAAAAATTGCCTGAAAGTTTTTATGAACATTTTAAAAAAATGACATGAACACTTTTTAAAGGCGTGCACTTTTTTCAAATGGTACCAACATTATTTTGAATGTCAAGAATATTTTTTATAATGTGAGCATTTTTTAAGCCTCGTGAATATGTTTTTTTAAATGCGTGAACATGTTTTTTGAATTGGGTGAACATTTTTTCCATACACGAAGTTCCAAAAAATGTCACACACTTCTAAAAATGTGTTCATGCATGTTAAACAAAATTCTTCATGAGACTTACAAAAATGTTCATATGTTTACAAACAATACTCGTAAACTTCATAAAAATGCTGGTACCATTTAACAAAAATGTCCACATTTTTAAAAAAGGTTCATGATATTTTTTTAAATCAAGCAATTTAGAAAAAACAAAGTTCATGATATATAAAAAGTGTTTGTAACCATTTTCAAAATGTTCACAACTTTTACAAAAAATGTTCATGCATTTAAAAAAATCATGATGATGTTGAAATTTGTTCGCACAACTAAAAAATCATGCGATATAAGAAAATGTTCACAACCGTCTAAACCAACTTGCTAGATTTACGAAAACATTGATGAAAATATAAAAACTTGTTCGTTCAACTATTTTAACATGTTCATGAAGTATAAAAACATCCCCTCCTTTTTCACAAAAAAAGAACATGCAAAACTGAGAAGATAAATAAATAAATAAACAAGAAGAAAAACCCGAAAACAAAACCGATGGAGAAATATTAGAGAAAACACACACACACACACAAAAAAAAATATATAAAACCCTGAAATGAAAACCTTTCATAAACGTAAACAAGGTTCCCAAAACGAGCCATTACATTTTTTGAGCAACAACAGTAGGGAAAACCCCTACTGTAATTCTTTTTCATTAAGATTGGTGGAACATGTACAAATGGCTATATATTAGGTATGGTATGTTACAAATGGTTCACAAATAATCTAACCAAGATTGCGCCCCTTCCTTTAAGCTAGGCTTGGCCTTCTTGATGATTGTATCAAAGTGAGATTTGAAGCATGATATGCAATATTCCTAGTTTTGACCTTGTTGTAAGAAATAACACTATTCTTGTGCTTACAAATACTCCAACAGCCAGCAACCAGGCATTCTTAGAAACATTGAATTGAGTATCTCCTCTCCCCTTCCATGAGCATCTCTACAATATCATAGTCAGTGTTCCAGCCAAAACTAAGAGAACCACAATTACACAAAAGAATTGAAGAAGAGATGCATAAGGTGATCATTAGGCTCATCATCACACAACACACAATTATTGGTTTCAATGTGGAAGTTCTTTCTTATCGGGAGATCGCTGGTATTTAACCTGTCCTGTAACAACAGCTAAAAGAAGAATTTTCTTTTTACGAAAATTGTAAGATTTCCATATCCATTGGAAAGGCTTTGGAGTCTCGCGAGGATTTCAAATAAGTTCCAGATATATTCTTTTGTTGGAATATTTATTGCTATGGCAGTAGAACTACCAAGTGTCTTTGTTGTTGTTGCAAATCATGCCATTTAAAGCTTTAACATTATTGTGCTTTATTAGACAACAATGGATGACTTTATTACGTGAAGCATATCTTAGAAGTCATGAGCGACATAGATGTATGCAGTCAACGGTGATGTTTATGTCTTTGGCATATGAGAACAACTGCGTGAATCTTGCCTGAAGAGTCTCATCATTCCACCTATCAACTCAGACTTATACTGTGTTTTCAGAAGCAGGTTTACAAATGCTCATGTTCTGGAATCCTCCGATATAGAACAACAATCCCTCCACCAGAAAGATCCAAATCTAGTGGGATGGCTAGGCACCTCAACATCATTACAATATGTATTCCAAATCAATTGAACCAAAGGTATATCGTGCTGGTTGAAAAACTTGTATAAGAACTTAGAGAGCAGAGCTCTATTTTGCGTTCTGAGATCTAAAACACCTAGGCCACCAGCTTTTTTAGGGAGGCATACATATTTCCCATTTGATCGACCAGACAAGTTCCATGCTTATTAATTTCTTTTCCATACCAAAGAAAACTTCTACCAATTTTTTGGAAGTGGTCTAGGATTGTAAAAGGTACTCTAATGTGACACATGACAAAGATGAGGAGTGCATAAATTACTAGATGCACCAACCTACCAGAGTATGGCATCATTGAAGTAATCAGAGATAGTCTTTTGTCAAGTCTGGACACCATAGGCATCCGATCATCCACTTTTGGTCTAATAGAACCCATAGGAGTCCAAGATAAGTGAAATGCATATATATTTTTTATGACCAAGTATGTTAGCCAGAAACACAACTCTTTCATCATATATATTAATTGGGAGCAAAGAGGAATTGTTGTAGTTGACTTTCAAACCGGTAAGTTCCAAAAAAATCTTTAGAACATTCATGAGGTTTGATAGTTGCTCTTGTTCCGTAGGCATGATAATAAGTGTATCATCCGCATATTGGATAATAGTATAGCTCATAGTATGCTGATTGTCAATACAAAAACTCATATGTCCATTGTGCCAGGATTCATTAACCAGCATCTGTAGAAGTTTGGCCACAAGAACATAAAGAAGAGGTGAGAGAGGGTCTCCCTATCTCACCCTCTTTTATAGTTAATTATTTTCCCAGGGATACCATATAAGATCGTAGAAGTGGTGGCAATAGATAATATCATGTTATCCATCTAAGCCATTTATCTCCAAAGCCCAAATGTTTCAACATGAAGTAGATGGCATTGTATTCTACCTTTTCAAATGCTTTCTCAAAATCAATCTTAAATATGACAATCTCGTTCTTAGATTTATGTCACATATGAATGTACTCAAATCCCCAAGCTAGACAGTCCCGAATATTTCTGCTTTTAATGAACCCATATTGACTCTTACTGATAAGTGGAATGATAATATCTTGGTCTCTCATACTAGGAATATCATAGTGTGAGGGGAATAAATCGCCAGCATATTGAGGATGTGTACAAAAACTCTGAACATATGAGGCATGATTATATACCAAAAGGAGCAGCTCTTAAAGGACAACATTAAACACAATAATATAATGTTGTATGCATACTAGACTCTAAGCACCGATAATAGTTCACGAAATCACCAACAATACAAATTATTACAAAACAAAATAAACCACCAAAAGAAATCCATAGGACGGTGACATGGGGTTGACCAAAGTGGAGAAGATATCACGAACCTTGCTTTTGAATTGACGTCCAAAAGAGAAATCCAGATGATGAGCAATGGAGTGTGGATCAATGAATGCTTCCATTGGAGGGGATGTGGATTCTAGTGGAGGAGTGGGGTGGGACCATGGACGCACCATAAACCATGCAATATTGTATACAAAAGCTTCTCAAAACTAATAGGTGAGCCATTTGTGTCGACCAGTGGAACAAGCATTCTAGGGGCGTCTAGGTCTTGTTTACTACGTGACCAACGGGATGCTCGTCTGTGTCATGTGGGATGGGCATCATTAATCACGACCAGCAATTTGAAAATCAATAATGAAAAATGTAAGGTTTTTATTTTATTTTTATATACCAAGTCTTTCTTTATTATTCCCTCTAATTTTATGCATATTAGCTCTTTGACCCATCATTGCGGTAGCCCACATGGGTTTAACTCCACTTTTGCTAGAATCTACAAAGTAAGGAAGATAATTATATTTGAAAAGCAAAATCATTACCAACATATATAATTAATTATGTACTAATAGCAAGAAATACACATTATCTTGGGAGCTTGTCTCGCATTGTCCATCTGTAACACATTTGGATATGTTCACTTCCTTAGCATAGAGTAGTAAATCTTCTTTAGAAAGTACCGCACCAAAACTAAGTAAATCCTAATATTGCCATTTTATATTATTATTCTACCGGGGCACGCGAAGGAATGAAATACTTCCTTGTACATCTTGTCCATCTTCTCTCCCTCTCCTCTGAGCTCAACCAACCAACACTTCGGAAGCCATTCATGTGCCTTATGCATACCATGGTAGAATGGCACATAGATCATGGATATAATAAAAAAATATAAGGATCTTGTCATAGTAAGAAAAATATACATATCCATATCGAAGAAAAGGCAGTTCAGGACCTCTTCCTTCATCCTGAATTTGACCCTCAACACATGAAAAATAAAATACTAGAAGGAAACAAAAGCAACAAGGAAAATAAATCAGATCTCTCAAGCAAGCAAAACAAACAAAACTAGAAAAAAAAACATAAAACATGTATAAATCATGAATATGTGTTAAACCTACCGAACAAGGTGTACCTTTGCATACGTTTTGGTAGTATACATCATACCTTATAGATGGCCCATCATCACCACGTTTGACCTCCATGATCCAACCACATGGGATCTGGTGGCTCCTCCGCACCATCTCCCACCTTGTCCTTGATATCTTCTAGTAGTTTCACTTCCTCACAATATGAGATCAAGTCTTCCATTCCACAACTCCAAAAATTCTCGCCCTTCTGTTTCGACCACTCTTCTGTTTTTCATAGACCTAAAAGATCGTGGGAAAGAGACCGTTGGGCGCCGAGAGAAAGATAAATAAAGAGTGTGCAAGATCATTGTTGGTGCCAACTAGCATTCTCCAATGTGAACCATGTGAACAACATTCAATGACATGTTTTGACAGATAGTACTATAGACAATTCATCAAATGTGGTGGTTCAAGTATCCTAATTTCGTATGTAGAGTAAAGTATTACTATTCATTTGGGAGTGTGTAAAAATAGGAATAGTGCGGAGAGGAAATACGAGTTGTAAAACATCAAGAGAAAAACAAATCCACTTCCTTACTAAAAGTGATAGATTTGCATCCATGTATTAAATAATGAGATGGATCATAGACTCTTTTTTGCAAATCAGATGGGCTTTAGATTTGTGTTCATATTTTTTACTCGTGAAGTGTACCCTCTGTTATTGCGTATGTTCATTACTCAAAAAATAAGTGTATGTACGTATGTATTTTATTAATTTTCATTAATTTTTGTGACCAAAGAATTACGAACACTTTTTTATATGTCATGAACATTTTTTAACATTGCATGATTTTTTCCAAGAATGTCATGAACACTTTTAAATGTGTGAAAATTTGGTTAAATGGTACCAGCATGTTTTTGAATGTCACGAATATTTTGCATAAACGTGTGAAAATTTTCATAGTCTCATGAATATTTTTTTAAAAATGCGCGAACAAGTTTTTTCAACCGTGCCAGTCTTTTTTTCCATACAAGAAATTCAATAAAATGTTCATGCAGTTCAAAAATTTGTTCACACATTTTTAACAGAATATTCATGAGACTTAGAAAAATACTCACACATTTATAAAAATATTCATGAACTTGAAAAAATGATGGTACCGCTTAACATTTTTTTTGTATGTTCAAAAATTATTCATGCAATTTTAAAAACAAATGTTCACAACTATAAAAGTGTCCGTAACCATTTAAAAATGTTCACACACTTCAACAAATTCATGAAGATGTAGAAATTTGTTCACCCAGTTTTTAGAAACGGTCGCCCCTTTTTTACACAAAGAACACGAGAAAAAGGGGGGAAATACGAAAAAAAGACAAGAAGACCCCCCCCCCAAAAAAAAAGATGAAATACTCCAAAGAGTTCGGTAAAAAGGCTGCAATTGGACTGGAGAAACGATGTTGTCACTCTTTCACCCGCACGAACATTACTAATAATGGGTTTTGAAAGCGCCTTGAGTCGCCCATCCAAATAGATGGGAAGCCTTGATCAATGAATGTACTTGGGCCGGGGATGATCCCCTAGAAGTGCAGGCTGTCGAATCTCTATATCTTCACCATGTTGTCGATGAAAGATTTCACCTCCACAAAGAACTAGACCAACAAAAAAGGCTTGACACAGCAACATAAACTCATCAAATCTGAATAATCGGATCTGAGAGGACAAAAAACTCTCTAACCTCATGGCACCGTCAAAAGAACGAGAGGAAATTTATTCTCACAAAACTATGATGATCACTACACGATGACAAAGAACATAGAGGTCTTGAAGATCCGAGGTCCCCCCACCTCTCAGAGCCAAGATGACAGTCAGAGTCGAGGGGACCTAAATTTCTCAGATGGCGACGGCGGCGCGAGAAACCCTAATCAAGGGGAGTCTATGTCTTGTATACTACGAGACCAACGGGATGCTCGCCTGCGCTGTGCGGGATAGGTTGGCCCACTACAGGGAGCTCCGATTTAGCGTGGCGCGCGCTAGCAAAGGAGACAGGGCGAGCCCTCAGTTCCACCAACGCGCCACTTTTGCCGGCCCATTTACAGGACTGGTCGCGCTTTTCTTATTTGTCATTTTATCGTTTTATTTTTTTTCTTTTCTGCTTTTTATTCTTCTTTAAAATAATTCGGGATTACAAAAAGTTTCTAAAATAAAAAATGTCAATCTTGAGTGAAGTGTTTAAGAAATCATAAAATATTCATGGTTTCAAAAAATGTTAATAATTTTAGAAAATCTTCATATATGTGAACATTGTTCATGAGTTTCAAAAGACTGTATGTGAATTCAAACAATGTCCGTGAATTTTATAGAAAATGCTCCTGTATTCAACAATTATTCACAATGTGACAAAATAATGTCCGCAGAAACAAAAATGTTCGTGTGTTCAGAAATGTTTATGAATTCGAAAAATACATGAATTCATAAAATGCTCATGGTTTTCTAAATTATGTTGGCAAAAAATATTTTCGGATTCCATTTTTGTTCCCAAATATCAAAAAAATTGATCGTTTCAAAATGTTTGATGATTCAAAAAAAAATTGTTCATGAGTTTCAGAAAAATGTGCGTCAGTTTCAAGAAACTTTTGGAAATTTTATGAAATTATTGTGAATTTGTACAAACTTGTTCACGAATTTTAAATATGTTCACAATTTTTAAAAAATATTCACGAATTGGAAACTTGTTCAAGATTTTCAAACTATTTCACTATTTAAAAAATCTTCAAAAATTTGAAAATCGTCCACAAAATACAAAATTTAAAATTAAAATAAAAAATAAAAACGAAATTTTAAAATGTAAAGGAATTTGAGAAAAAACTGTATAAAAATAATAAATTAAAAAGTTACAGTTAGTTTGGGCACGAGATATTTTGGGCGGGCCCAATCATACGCATTGTGAAATAGGTTCCCCCTCTACTACACCCTGTTACCGCTAATCTGGTTGAATTGGATATGAACCGGTAAAAAAGGCTAGGTATGATTTTATATTTGCCCAAACAAATGTATGATTTTGTATGACTCAAATAAAAATTTAAAAATTTGTTATTTTCTTTTAATTACAATTGTTTTATATTTTTCATACTTGTTTTAGTTTTAGAAATATTCAAGATATAATTAAATATTCATCGTGTATTAGAAAATATTCATAACGTATTAAAAAGTGTTCATCATGTGTTTGAATTGTCATAGTCTAATTAAAAAATGTTCATCGTGTGTGAGTAATTTTTTGTGTCTACTTGACCGAATATTCTTATATATGAATTTGAAATATTCGTCGTCTATACCAAATGTCATCCAGTTTCCAAAAATGTTCGTACCATTAGAAAACATTGTTTATGACATTGAAAAAATGTTAACACGTTTAAGACATTGTTCATGTCAATTCAAAAACATTTATGATGGTTTTAAAAAAGTTCATGAAATGCAAACATTTATTCGCACTTTTTAAAAAAATGGTCACGGTATATGAAAACATAATTATAACACTTGACAAAATATTCTCATGTTTAAAAAATATATTTATGACAATGTAAAATTTGGTACTCCCTCTATCCAACTATGTAGGGCCTAATGTGTTTTTTAGGCTAACTTTGACCACATGTTAGAGCAATAATATGACATATAATTTTACATTATACGACTCATATACTATTAATCTTATCAATAGTCAAAGGCAATCTTAAAAAACACATTAGGCCCTATATATATGAATGGGGAGTACCACAATTCTTTTTTAAGTGAACGTCATATAAAAAATGTTCACTTTTTAAAACAAAAAACGTGAAAATGTAAAAGAAACATAAATAAAAAATAGCAAAATAAGACAGAATTATAAGAAACAAAAAAGAAGGAAAAATATATCAAAAAATAAATATTCAAAGTAAAAAAGAAAAAGATAAATAAAAAGCTGGAATAGAAAAACAAAGAAAAAAAGGCTGTAGAAGGTTAACAAAACCAGAAAACAACCGCTCTCAACTGTAGTTTAAAAGCTTCCCAAGACCAATCCCGCAAAAAAAAAAGATTTATGGGTCATACCACTCAGCCATACGTTGTAGGTAAGGGACCCATAGGTCGGGCAAAGAAAGAGATATTGGCTTGCCCTACCAAATCATTGGCTTGCCAAAATATTGGCGGAACTTTTAGCCGCCCACAACTTTTTTTTGAGAGAAAGCAAAGCTTTATAACTTAACAGTGCTCGGGCAAATCACCCGACACACAAACAGCCACATGGGGTGGTACAATATTGGTCCAACCAATGCTATCATTTGGCAAACATAAACTACCAAGTTTCGCAAGTTCATGCACTACCGAGTTCGCTGCGCGTCTACAGAAAGTAATAGATTGCTTAGAGAACCACAATTTAAGCTGAAGCTTGATGTCCTCGATAACAGCCGCGTATGGGGATGAGTCAACCTTGGACAAGTCGAGTGCTTCCTGCAGTAGCTATGAATCGGTCTCGAAGACGACACGGAGGGCGCCAATGTCAGCTGCCATGGCCACTGCCTCAGACATGGCCACAACCTCTGCTCCGAATGGGTCATTTATCTGCTCCTTCCTACCAGCTCGGGCCAGCAGCACATCTCCCGCCTCGTCACGGACAACCGCTCCCCATGCAGCAAAAGTCTCGCCCGGCGTATAGGCTCCATCCACATTGATCTTCAGAAATCCTTCACCCGGCGGTGCCCACTTGCTCTCTGCTTGCTTCTTTTTACTCGTTTTAAACAGTTGCATGAACTCCAAGGTACTGCATTGGACTTGGCGAATTAGCTCGTCATCCGTGATTGGTAATTCCCCTTCTTTTATTTTATTCCTCTTGTTCCACCAGTTCCACAACTTGCCAACGTGTTGGCGCAAAATTGAACTGGCGAAGTAGCATCCGTCCGGGCAAACAAAATAATTGGCTGGCAATCAAACGAACACCCACCCTTTGGTCAATGACCAATTTTTTGGCTTGGCTGCTGAAGGCAACGATCCAAGCACAATCATAGTCTTGGCAGTTCCCATCTGTAGTTGACCGTCCCATTAATTATTACGTACCCTAGGTTTCTCATATGTTTTATTTGGTCTTTTTTGCTTTTTATTATTTTTATATATTTTAATATTATATTCTAGTATGTATGCGCAACAATGCACATTTTAACATTATGGGGGTGATTTTTAGGAGGAAAAAAACTTAGACTTGCTAATAAATTCAAGGCAAAAAAATTCTTGATGTATAGGCGTAGAAATAAATTATCTTGTAAAGAAAATCAGAATTGATAAATTCAATCCACACAATTTGTTAACAGCAAATACCGCAATTTTTTTAAATACACAAAAAACATTAAAAACATAATTTAAATTTATTTTTACGTTTCTCCCCCCAAACCAAACTTTTCAGCTCAACATGTTGTCAACCTCTAGCTGCAACATGGTTGGCCCAAGAGGAATCAGTATGGCCCAGGTCTCTTGAGAAGGATCAGGCATTCATTTTAGAACATGCTGGATGGAGGAACCATGTACTGTAAGTTGCGGATCCCATTACTTTCAGCCGTTGGATTTAGGACATAAATGAATAGGATTGATGGCTAGCTCCTATTCAAAACTGGTACACTACTAGGAATTTAAGTTTTTCACGCTAGACCATTGACACCATATATTTTACTTTTACTAACAAGACTTTTTTACAAAGAATATTGGGAAAAAATCTGGATAAATTTTCTTCGATATATCTACAATCCTTCGATATATCACCCGATATCCAACATTCGATATGTTCAAGCCAAACTGATATGAATCCGATATACGATATATTGATATTTTGAACCTTGGAGTGAACACGTGATCAACATCACATGCATTGCATTTTGGGGAACATAAATCCAATTTCACCTCTCAGCTACACAAACCCCCCAATCTCTTATACTAAATGGGGGGGGGGGGGGGGGGGGGGTTGTAGCTAACAAGCAAAGGGAAAATCATGCATCAAACTGCCACATGTGATACTAGATAGGATTTGCTCTGAGTATGGTCGATCAAACCTACGAGAAACCCTATCCGCTGGCCCACTCACGACCGCGAAGTTGTGAGAAAGAAATTGAGGGGATGAGAACTAACCATAGTGCAAACGATCGCCGAATTCGGGTGGCGCCGGCGCCTTCCCTGGTCTCTTAGATTGGAATAGAGAGGGAGAGAGATATATGAAACAGAAATGACCAATGTTTGGGGTGTAACTAAACTTGAGGCCTTTATTACAAAATTCCCGCCTCCCCGCCTTCTCACATGCCGCTCAGTGGTGCATCTGCAAAATTTTCTTTCGGCTCGAAACGACTTGTGCTGACTCAACATGCCATGTAGCTACTTTTGTAAAAGTGAGCACACTACCGAGTTTAGCGAGCCGTGTGCCGTGTTTGCGGCATTATGGACCAACGCGAGCACGCGAGACAAGTTTTTTTTATGCGGGACAAGTTGATGTACCATTGTTGCATTTAACTGCCTCCAAGTAGTTGAAACAACCATCAGTTTTTTTTTTGAGAAACATAACCATCACTTTTTTTTGGAGAAAAAAACCATCACTTCTTTTCCACCCAGAAAAACTATCAGGCCGTAGATGGACCAAGGAATCTTTTGCTCAGGTCCATGAAGCATCTCACTGACCTAAGGCCCAGAGAGCCCACCTCCCTAGCCAAGCCCTAACCCCTGCATCCATCCATAGAAACTCTTACCCCCCATCGCCCAGTCCAGCCTCTCCCCCGCCGCCGCCATGGCCACCACCGCGCGCCCGCTCGTCTCCGTCAAGGCCCTGGACGGGGACATGCCCACCGACGCGGCCGGCGTCCCGATGCCGCACGTCATGAAGGCACCGATCCGCCCCGACGTCATCACCTTCGTCCACAGGCTCGTCTCCTGCAACAGCCGCCAGCCCTACGCCGTCTCCCGCAAGGCCGGTCACCAGACCTCGGCCGAGTCCTGGGGCACGGGTCGCGCCGTCTCGCGTATCCCGCGTGTCGGCGGCGGCGGCACCCACCGCTCCGGCCAGGGAGCCTTCGGCAACATGTGCCGTGGCGGGCGCATGTTCGCGCCCACCCGGATCTGGCGCAAGTGGCACCGCCGCGTCAACATCCGCCTCCGCCGCGTCGCCGTCGCCTCCGCCCTCGCCGCCACCGCCGTCCCGGCCATCGTCACCGCCCGGGGCCACCGCATCGAGTCCGTCCCCGAGTTCCCGCTCGTCGTCTCCGACTCGGCCGAGGGCATCGAGAAGACCTCCCAGGCCGTCAAGGTCCTCAAGCAGCTGGGCGCCTACGCTGACGCCGACAAGGCCAAGGACTCCGTGGGCATCCGCCCCGGCAAGGGTAAGATGCGCAACCGCCGGTACATCAACCGCAAGGGCCCCCTCATCGTCTACGCCACCGAGGGCTCCAAGATCGTCAAGGCCTTCCGCAACCTCCCTGGTGTGGATGTTGCCAACGTCGAGCGCCTCAACCTGCTCGACCTTGCCCCTGGTGGCCACCTTGGCCGGTTTGTGATCTGGACCGAGTCTGCCTTCAAGAAGCTGGACGAGGTGTACGGCTCCTTTGAGGCGTCTTCCTCCAAGAAGAAGGGCTTTGTCCTCCCCAGGCCCAAGATGACCAATGCTGACCTTGGTCGCCTCATCAACTCTGATGAGGTCCAGTCTGTGGTCAAGCCCATCAACAAGGAGGTGAAGCGCAGGGAGGCCAGGAAGAACCCTCTCAAGAATGCTGCTGCCGTGCTCAAGCTCAACCCCTACTTCGGGACTGCCCGCAGGATGGCAGTTCTTGCTGAGGCAGCCCGTGTCAAGGCCAGGAAGGACAAGATCAACTCCAAGAGGACCAAGCTCAGCGTGGTATGCTACTCCCTTCCCTTTGCCATCTGTTTCATATCATGTTACACATGATTACATATACCTTATAATACTCTTCAGCAATTGTTGAATGTCCGTACTAAGGTTTTACTAAGTCTTTATGTGTAGTGGTATTTAGCATGACTTGAATTCTGGAATGCCTGTATTGTGCATGGTGATTTCAGTTTATGATGATAACAATTCTGTACATTTCCATATGTTTGTACTGTTGCATGGAATGCCTGATTCATTGATAGGTCATGATTAGTTAGTTTATTTATGATGATATGCCTGATTCATTAGTAGGTTGTGATCAGTTTATGATGTTAACAATTCTGGAATACCTGATTCATCAATAGGTTCTGTTATGTGTTCCTCAAATAAATTTCTAGTTGCAGGTTTATTTTTTTTTGTGTTCATAGTCAAGCTGCCTGTCTTGATTATTTAGTTTCTTTTTCTGTATACATGGTTGTTTGTATAGTCTGGCTGGGTTATTGCAAGCTATGTTAGTTTCCCATGGATTATATATGCAATATCTGTAACTGTTTGATATGCTTTGATGTACTTCCATTTCATTTCTGGCATGCCTGTCTAGCCCTGAAATAGGGATCAAGCACACTAGTTGTGTGTTCTTTGCATATACTCGGTAGTGTATTTCTCCGTACTTCAGTTTATAGCTGCATGTTTAATCTTTGTATCCATAATGAAGGCGCCTATCTTGATTTGTTAGTCTCTCTGAGTGTATTTGTTTTGTTAGCCTGATTTATCAGTATGGATGGTTGTGTTACTCTTTCTTCTCTAAAAAACACAATGTCTAATTTCTTTTCATAGCATGCCATACTGAATATCTGATTCACCAGTATCCAATATGATTTGTTTGTGCTCGTTGTATGCCATTTATCCCAGTTTGTAATTAAGCTTGATTGCCAGGTGACTGAATTCCATATCCTGCATTTACTATTTGGTTTTCTCATCACTGATGAAGGAACATTTGTTATTGTAGGAGGAGGCATCTAAGATCAAGGCTGCTGGGAAGGCTTGGTACCAGACCATGATCTCTGACAGCGACTACACGGAGTTCGACGTCTTCTCCAAGTGGCTCGGCGTCAGCCAGTGATCATCTCGTTGAATTAGTAAGTGGCTCGGCGTCAGCCAGTGATCATCTTGTTGAATTAGTAGCAGTTTATCGTCCTACCTTAAGAGACCCTAAAGTATGATTTTGTGTCATGTTATCGGTTATCCTGAGTCTGAGACATCATATGCTGTTTTGGTAGCTGTTTATCTGGAGTGTTTTATCTGTGGACGCATTTTGCGAGACATGTTATATGGCATGCTTTATCGTCGAGTCGTTAGTTCAGATTTTGAGTTGTTTTTCATATATACTGTCATGAATGTGAAATAATTTTCGTCATTGTGAAATTGTTTGCTTTTTTCTTGCACGTCTTGTTATGAAATTTAGCCTCCCGCATTTTGCAAAACTAGTAAATTCGGCACTAACAAAGTTGAGAAACATGTAAAACAAAATGATGAATTTTGAAGTTACAGTCAAGCAGATGTAAATTTTGTTAGATTATAATGTTTTTTATTAGTCAACTTTGTTTTGATCATTTCTAAAAAAAATAAAATGTCCTCTCGTGATATGGGCTAAAGACTCCGTTGAGACGATAGAAGAACATGGCAACAGGGGAAAAAATAATAGCAAAGAATTCTGATAAGTTGATCATCTATTTGGAAAATGCTGAGGAAAAAAATACCCCTGAATCTTTGAGAAGTAAATTTGTGAAATTTCTTCAACAACAATACTTGCTCACAGTTCTCCCTGGAAGATACGCTTGTGGCTTATCAGACAAAACAAACGGAACAGGGGACAGAACCACCCAACCACACTGGAGAGCCACCCAATAACTTGATGACCAAGAACAAACTATACCTCTGAAACAAAAAATAAATTTTCTACATTTTTACCGGTCACCATACTCTCTAATTGCTCTATAAAATATTCTACTACCATTTTCTGGATGGTTCTAGATGATATCTCCTCCATCTTTTGTCAAATGCCGTTCAGGTGGTGCTCAAGAAGCAACCTGTAGAACAAGCCGAGTAATAATAGAAGAACAGACAGAGTACCGGCTGTCCCGCTAATCCAGCTTTTGCCTCAAAACAGGCACATCTTCAAGTTTGACTGCCATTGCTGCTGTAGCCTGTAGGGGTGGCGCGAGGTGTTCGACCTCGTCATCGAACGTGAGCCTGCAGACGTTTCTAGGGGAACAACCTCATTGCTGAACCAAGTCTCCTATTTTGTGAGTTGCATTCAGACTGTTCAAATTCAATTGGGAAACACGACAACACGGGAAAAATAATACTCCCTCCGTCCTAAAATTCTTGTCTTAGAATTGTCTAGATACGGATGTACCTAATACTAAAACGTGACTTGATACATCCGTATTTAGACAAATCTAAGACAAGAATTTTGAGACGGAGGGAGTAGCAGGAAAGGAATATATGCGAAAAGTTGATCATACACCCATAAATCTTCGGGTAGTGAATAGTGCAATTTCTTGACCAACAATATTGAACAATTATCCAACAGAAATAACACCAAATATATTAGTAATAAAAAATACCAATTGTTTTTTCTTTGTGATTTGTGAGTTGGTGTCGTCGTTACTAATTGTACCGGTTTGGTTCACTACAGACTTCATAACATTATTATCACTTGTATCATGATTTTTAAATTTTGCCTCTCCACTCCATTTGTACTGACAGTTTCTTCACAGATACATCTTGCTGTTCCGAGTTATAAGCAAGTATCTTTCCCTATTACGACAACGCTTCTTGTCAAAAGAACTCATTGGTTCAACAGCTGTACTTTTGACTGAGGAAGTATTTCTGCCCTATATATATATTCAGCGGATGGATTTATTGTTGAAGCAACTGAATGGGCCGTAGACTGGAGAAAGTTTTGCACTAAAGTGGATGCTTGGAGGCAACCTGCAAACGTTTGTTTTACTAAGTTATAATGGTTCGCATTATATAATCTTAGGAAAACAATATACATTATATGTTTATTAGAGACCTGTTTCTCTCCTGATAATCGTTGGGAAACAGCTTCACATGTAATATATCAAAATGGATTTTGTGCTTGTACCTCAATGGACCTTGGTAAATGATTTATTGAGCTTTCCTTGCATTCCTTCGTATTTTATAAATGACCGATCATGCAAAAATTAAATCAAGAAAAATCAATGAGATTTTCAGAATTACTATATTGCAGCATAAGATAGACAGAAAAATGAAAAGCTTTCTAAACAAACACAGACACTTGGTGCTCTGAATTTAGCATTACAGGGCATTATTAGGATTCTCTTTGATTGGAAAGCACAGATCATCAAAAATAGAAAATGAAAAGCTTTGTGCACATAAACACAAACATTTGTTGTTCAGAAATCAAGATTGTTAGGTAAGTATTATTATTTGACTTGTGTTAAATCAGAAGGCACATATCAACACAAGGTACTTATTGGCTTTACTATGAGAATGACTCCACGTTACCTGTTTTCCAACTTAGTAAAGCTCAAGGTATATTATATGATCCAACTCTCAACAGCGGGTTGGTACAGTGGGCGAGAATGACACCCAGCGCACCAAGTTTGCTTTCCACACGCTGAGGATGGCTCAAATTTGACAGAAGCGTAGCACGATCTGGGAGTGGCGAGGGGCAGCGAGAATGAGGCTGGATAGGGAGAGCACGAATGGAAGGGCGAGAGCCATCGCGGCATTCTACTCACGTGTGAAGTTTCATGATGTATGAAACTTAGTCGATCATTCTACTCACATGTGAAGTTTCATGATGTATTGACACCCATATGGTATTCTTAGTGAAGAAAAATACAAATGTGACCATACTATTCATTAAATAATTTTTTAATATAGCTTTGATTTTGTCATTTTTGCCCAGATTACTACGGATGTGATTTCTTCGTGAAACTTCATATGCAAGTATACCAATTGATTATGTATATTAAAAAAATAAATTCAGATTTTTTGTAGCATTTTTTTCGAATTTACTATTCATAAAGGGTGCGCGCGCACCCATGTTCACCAAATCTGCGTTCATATATGTATTGCATATATTACTTTAATAAATTTTTTAAAAACGCTCACCGTGTATTAAAAAAAGTTCATCAAATACAGAAATTTGTTTGTGCAATTGAAAAATCATTTGTGCCATTCAGAAAAATGGTTGTGTCATTCAAAAAATTTCACATGTTCAAAATATGTTAATGAAATTTTTATACAAATGTGCATGAAATGTAAAAAAACATTCACATTTTTTTTAAAATGTTGGCACCATTCATAAAAATTACCCATGCCATTTTTTCAGGCGTTCAAAAATATGTCCATGACATTGTAAAATACTCATGAAATGTAAAACATGTTCGTGTAAATTTAAGGGCTGTTCATAATGTAAAATATTTGTGCTATTTAAGAAATGGTCATAAACACTTAAGGAATATTCACATGTTTTATAAAAATGTTCATGATTTTTTTAGAAAGTTCAGCATGTGTTTTAAAATGTTCATTGTGTATTAAAAATCGTTCAATTTTGCATTTAACAAAAGTTCAACATGTATTTAGATTAATGTTTAGCGTGTATTTGAAAAAAAAGCTCAGCGTATATCTAAAAAATGTTCAAGATGTATACTGAAAATGTTCAAGGTGTACTAAATTTTTTTTGACACGTGTATTTGAAAACAGAAAAAATCTAAATGGAAAATGAAAAAAAGGAAGTAGCTGGAGAAAACACATAAAGAGAAAAAAAATCACATGAACTTCCCCAAAACCGCTTGTGCACAACTTCTGTTGTGCCAGTCCAGTCGGGCGAACTCTTATAGTCGAGCGCTACTATCGTCTCATGCAGTAAGCGAATCATATATATGATTTGCGTACTTATAGGCAATCAACTCACTTGACAAATGTTCCTCATTTGTGGAGGCTACGCTTTTTGTTGATGTCCCAATGTGGAGGAAGATCTTTTAGCTGATCTTTTCCGTGTATTACATTGTTTACCGGTCTTTTTTACTGCAGTATGGACGTACTTTGCTAGCTGATCTATCTTCGTGTTTTACCTTGTTTACAAATATTGTCCCATATTTTAGTTTCCTCTTCCTTTCAATCAAACAAAGGAGGAAACATGCATGCACTGTGTTTAGTTTCCTTTTCCTGTTCCTTTGAGGAGTGTTTCTTTTCTAAAACAATGCAGACGCGTTTTGAGTTTGACAAAGTCGCCACAGACGAAGGGCCGGTTCATACATATTTGGGGCCATAGGGTGAGACAACAAAATGGGGCACTTGTGGACAAATGAAAAATCAGAGATATAATGTTTGTTATCATGAGATATAATGTCAATGCATGAGAACTTACATTAGTTTATATTCTCTCCAATCTGTTCGTCACTCGATGTCTTCACCCGAAGAAAACGTCTCCAAAGCATCCTTAATATGATGATCAGATCTTGTTGTTTCTCCTAACCCTTCTGGAAGAGAAGTCATCAATAACCACATCAGTATTTGTTTCATCCAACTTTCCTTTCTCAATGCATATAGTAGCAAGACCAGACAATCTTTATTGTGGCATTGATGATCTCAAATAGTTTCCCAATAACTTCAACTTTGAGAAATTGCGTTTCAGCTGATGCTATAGTGACTGGTGCAGTAAATCAAATTTGATAGGCTATTAATATATTTGGAAAAGAGTCTATGTCTAACAAACTCAAAAATATCCATAGCACGCAATGGCACATCAGATTCTGGTAAAGTAATTTGCCGTGGTTGTAATTCCGAGAAGAGATCGTCTAATTCGACATAACTTTGAGAAAACGTTTCTACAAGTTTAGCACAGCATTTGAGTAATTCAATGTCATTCAATAACTTCAAGTCTTTTGAGCTCAGTAAGAAGCCAGATATACTTCTGAACACTTTAAGTTCTTTGAAGAACTACCGGTTCTCAAAAATTGTCAATTGATTAATTCTCAAAATGGGTAGTAAAGAGAATGGAGAAGATTATGCGCAGCTTCCTTTGGAATGGGGATGACGAGTGTAGCGGAGCCAAATGTTTAGTAAACTGGAAGAGGGTGTGCTCCCCTAAGGATCTGGGTGGCCTCAAAATCAAAGATATTGTCTGTTTTGGTAGGGCCCTACGACTGCGATGGGCTTGGCTTGAATGGAGCCCCACCCTTAGGCCTTGGCTGGGCACTCCCATCCCTTGTGACCGCACTGATAGGTTGCTATTCTCGGCTTGCACTGACATCTCTCTGGGAAATGGGAAGAGCACACATTTCTGGCATGATCATTGGTTGGATGGTATGGCTCCGGTCAATATTGCTACTGGCCTGTTTGGTTGGCGCGGAGGAAAACTTTGACTGTGCAGGAGGCTTTGGACCGTGGCCGCTGGATGAAGGGCCTGGAGAGGATTTCCTCTGAGGATCTTCTCGACCGGTTTGTCAGGCTGTGGGAGATGCTCCAACCCATTGTGCTCTCGGATATCCCAGATTCTATTCAGTGGAAGTTCTCTGCTGACAGCTGCTACTCCGCTGCCTTCGCCTACAAGGCTCAGTTCTTGGGCCGCATTGCGGAACCGCAACTACACTCTGTTTGGAAGAGCAAGGCCGAACCGAAGATCAAATTTCACCTTTGGTTACTACTTCCAAAACAAAATCTGGACGGCGGATCGGCTTGCGACAAGGGGATGGACACACAACGAGATGTGCACGTTCTGCAATCAGATCATCGAGTCGGCTGTTCATCTTACTTTGACTTGCCCTTTTGCCCAGAAGGTTTGGTTTTCCTTCCTGCAAAGTGACCCTGAGGCCTCTACTATTGCTTCAACCTCAATGACGATCAAGGGCTGGTGGAGGAAGGTCTTGAAGCTGCATAGCAATCGAACTAGGCGCATACAGATCACCTCGGCTGTATACGTCGCTTGGAATCTTTGGAAAGAGAGAAATAGGCGGACTTTTGAAGGGAAGAGATGCTCCCCTGAGACTGTTGCTGCTATGGCTAGAGATGAAATAGCAATGTTAAAGGAGGCTACTTTTTAGCGCCTTTATTTCCTTTCCTTTGGGTTTCCAGAGTTGTGTTTTTCTTTAAGAGTGTGAGTGTGGGCTTTGGCCGCTCTGTACAACACTTGGAACCTTGGTTCCTTTCCCTCTTCTAATATGAAAAGGCAGAACTACTGCCATGTTCCTTCAAAAAAGATTGATTGAACCTTTCTTGAATTCTACCAGTTCATCCCTCTATTTTTTCCCACTTCCTTTTCTAAGTGATAAACATTTTTAGAAGACATGTCACCAAACAATTGTAGAAAATCAGTCAATGCAAGGCTGGCACCCCCCCCCCCCCCCCCCCCCCCCCATTCTCATCCTTGGATTCAATGAAGCTTTGAAGAACAGGCCACCAAAAGAGTAGGAACTAGGAAGAGAAGAATTAGAGATGTCAGATGGAGCAATCAGAGGCGGAGAGCCGGGAAGAACTTGATTAGGGGAAGGAGGGAGACGTACCATCTCTGATGCGGGGATGCCTCAAATGTGCTTGTGGAGCAATGAGCATCAATCAAATATGGTCAAAACGAAGATTCACGCATTGGCATAGGCGCATAGCAAGGCTGATCACCATGCATGCAACCTGATGAGACCAATCCGCGCCGTCGACCCGCCATGTCGGTTCAGTGGACGGCTCAGATCCACCGTCGCCCCTCCGTCGTCCCACAGACATATCGAAAAGAACGAGCCGAGCCGCCTCCAGAGCTCACCAGATCGATCGTTCGATCCCCGAAAATCTCTTCCCCCCCAAACCCTAGCAGGCATGGCGACCGAGACGGAGCCCACCGCGGCGCCGCGCCTCCTCCTGGGCCCGCCCCTGATCCGCGCCGCGCGCCCGTCCCCTGACTCCTCCGCCGCCGCCACCGGCGACGCGTCGCACCCGTTCCTCGACCTCCTCGACGCGGCCTTCAACGCGCCGTCGCCGGCGGCGCTCAAGCCGCGGAGGGCGCTCACGGAGAACTGCTCCGCCACGTACGCCAACTCGGGCAACCCCTGCCTCGACCTCTTCTTCCAGGTGGTCCCCGACACGCCCGCGGACCGCGTGCACCAGCTCCTCGCCGCCGCCTGGGCGCAGGACGCGCCCACGGCGCTCCGCCTCGCCTGCAACCTCCGCGGCGTGCGCGGCACCGGCAAGTCGGACAAGGAGGGCTTCTACGCCGCCGCGCTCTGGATGCACGAGCACCACCCGCGCACGCTCGCCTGCAACGTCGCCGCGCTCGCCGAGTTCGGCTACCTCAAGGACTTCCCCGAGCTGCTGTTCCGCCTCCTCCGCGGCCCCGACGTGCGCGCGCTCGCCAAGGCCGGCGCCGAGGCCGACAAGGCGCGCAGGAAGGCCAAGGGCCTCGCCACGCAGCGGGAGGGCTTGCGGGCTAGGCTCGCCGGCCGCAAGCGCGCCCGCGAGCTGGCACCCGTGCCGCCCAAGGCCACCTTCGGCGACTTCCTCTCCGCCGCGCTCTCCAAGGCCGGCAAGGGCAGCAAGCCCGTGGAGATTGTCCCGGTCCAGGAGCCCGCGGAGGTGCAGAAACCCGAAGCGATGGAGGTGGACCAGAAGAAGACGACGGCGGCGAGTAAGCCGCGGCGGATGTCGAAGAAGGTACGCACGGTTGCCAAGCTCGCCGTGCAGTCGCTGGAGACGTACTACGGCGACCGTGCCTACCGCTTCCTGTTCGACGCCGTCGCCGACTTCTTCGCCGCGCTCCTCACCTCGGACCTCGAGCAGCTGGCCTCCGGCGGTAAAAAGCGGAAGATCGGGCTCGCCGCCAAGTGGTGCCCCACGCCAGGCTCGTCCTTCGACCGCACCACTCTGCTCTGCGAGGCCATCGCCCGCCGCCTCTTCCCGCGCGACTCGGACCCCGAGCTCACCCAGCTCTCGGACGAGCACTACGTGTACCACGCCCTACACCGCCTCCGCCGCAAGGTGCTCGTGCCGCTGCGCAAGGTGCTGGAGCTCCCGGAGGTGTACATGAGCGCGCAGCGGTGGTCGGAGCTGCCCTACACCCGCGTCGCCTCGGTGGCCATGCGGCGCTACAAGTTCCTCTTCAAGAAGCACGACGAGGAGCGCTTCGACAAGTACCTGGAGGACGTGGAGGCTGGCAAGGCCAAGATTGTGGCGGGCGCGCTCCTGCCGCACGAGATCGCCGCGGCCGCCTACCGCGGCCAGGATGACAATGTGTCGGAGCTGCAGTGGCGCCGCATGGTGGACGACCTCCGTTCCAAGGGGTCGCTGCGCAACTGCATCTCGGCCTGCGACGTGTCCGCGAGCATGAGCGGCACCCCGATGGAGGTGTGCATCGCGCTGGGCGTGCTCACCTCGGAGCTCAGCGAGGAGCCGTGGGCCGGCAAGGTGATCACCTTCAGCGAGAACCCGGAGATTCACCTGATCCGCCAGAAGATGGACTTCGTGCGGCACATGCACTGGGGCGGGAGCACCAACTTCCAGGGGGTGTTCGACCAGATCCTCCGCACGGCAGTGGAGGTGAGTCTGGCGCCGGAGAAGATGATCAGGACCGTGTTCGTGTACAGCGACATGGAGTTCAATATGGCGTCGGGGAGCGCCTACGCCTACTACTACAGCCGGCGGGAGTCTGTTCCGTGGGAGACTGACTACGAGGTGATCTGCAAGAAGTTCAGGGACGCTGGCTACGGCGACGTGGTGCCCCAGATCATCTTCTGGAACCTGCGCGACTCGAAGTCGACGCCGGTGACGTCGACCCAGCCGGGGGTGGCCATGGTGAGCGGCTTCTCCAAGAACTTCCTCAAGATCTTTCTGAAGAACGACGGCGTGGTGAACCCTGAGGCCATCATGATGGAAGCCATCGCCGGCGAAGAGTACCAGAAACTCGTCGTCTACGACTAGATCCATGCATTGTCAGTTGTCATCTTCAGCCTAGTTGGTCTGTCGTGCTGTTGGATTAGCTTGTTTTCAGAATTGTGAACAGCTGGCTTGCTGTGCTTGATTAGCTTCTTTTCTGAAATAAAACCAAAATCATGCCTGATTGGAATTGTTTTGCTTCATGCAATGTACTGATCGATCATCACTTGGGAGTGCATGAATTTATTGACCGTGCCTTGTGAATTCCGAGCAGCTTTAGCTGCCCATGTTGTTCTTGGTTAGCATAGTCTTTTGTGCATTTGTACCTTATTTACCCTGTTTGCTTTCCAATGTCCTTAGGAATTCTCTTGATTGCAACTGTATATACTGGCATAGGTAGAGCTGCATGCGTGCACTGAATTGAAGGCCAATTTACAATTTCAAATTCTTATGTTTATGCATGCCAAGAATGCAGAAACTTACTTGAACATATTGCTTTTTGATTTCCCATCATCAGAGAGTATGAAGGAATGATCACTGAATTCCGGACAGCTTAACTGTCATGGGTGTTCGGTTAGCTTATTTTCTGAATGAATTCGGACATGGTAAAAGTTGTCTGAACTGCTGCCAGTTTTATCATGCCACTAATGCGGAAACTTACTCATCGTTCATGTGTGCATTTGGGTTTCTCTGTTTTGTCATGCAGCTTTGGCAAATTCATTCTGTGTAGAAAACAAGTTGCTCTCATCGTGCTGTGCTCCTCCAGTGGCCGGCAGTGTTATTGGAGTGCATGAATGAATTTCTGAATTCCTAACAGCTTACTGTCGTGGCGTTTGATTTTCTGAATCCAGACCAAAACCATGCTTGTAATTTTGCGTGCGCTCTCTCAGTTGTATGCTTGCTCTGTTTGTTAGTCTCCTTTTCAGAATTCAAACCAAAAGTCATGCTTGAGAGTCGCGCAAATGCAACTTTGGCAGATAATGAATGACTTGTATTGTCATCAGTCAGAGAATGAATGAAATAAACGACTGTGAGTGGGCATGGATGTTTTTATTTATTTATCATGCAACTTTGGCAGTTTAATTTCACCGAAATCCTTTTTGCAAACACACTGTCTAGATGGCCTGTTCATCGATCCTCTATGCATGGTACTGCCAACCTGCCAGTTTATTCCGAAAGCTGAAGCTAGAGTAGTTGCCATCCATAGATTTGAGTAATTTCGAGTGACAGTGGGAGCAGACCGACAAGTTGAAGCCTCGAGACTGGCCCTCCTTCGTGTTCATCGATCGCCCGGTATATATTGGCATGCGGATAACCTGGTGACCCACCTTCTTGTTGGAAAAAAAATATGTTTTTTTGCTCAATTTCAGTCGGCTGAAACACTT